>NW_026587216.1:46137295-46232820 GCF_907164565.1 Psammomys obesus | reverse complement strand
TCTTCTTCTTCTTCTTCTTCTTCTTCTTCTTCTTCTTCTTCTTCTTCCTTTCTTCCTCTCCTCCTCCTCCTCCTTCTATTTGTCCTCCTCCTCCCTATCCTCCTCCCCCTTGTTGTCCTTCTCCTCATTCTTCTTTTAATAGTAACCTTCATTCATACTCCTGTTGTTAGCCCAAGTAAGGATTAATTGCTTCATCAAGTTTGACTTTTGTTTAGTTATTCCTTTGGTCTATCATGGGTTCCCCTCCTGGGGTGACTATACATGTATCTTTGGGAGAACCTCTCTTACACAACAATTAGAAAACAAGAAAAAAAAAAAAACATAAGCAGACACTAGTCTTGCAAAGCTCCTCAGGATGTAGATTTTAGAAGGTTTTTAATGAGCGGATGAGATGGCTAAGTGTGTAGAAGTACTTATGGAAAGGCCTTGTGGTCTGAGTTCAACCCCTGCATTTCATATAGTATAAAGAAAAGGAAATCTACTTTCAAGAGTTACATTTTCATCTTCACAGGGACATACTCTAACTTGCACATACTTAAACACACACACACACACACACTCATTCACAAGATTCTTTTATATATGTAAGAATCTAAGTTTGTTAAGACACATATAGATATGTATGTGATAAATGAATTTAACTATGAAAATTAAGATTTAGGCTAAACTGAGGTGACAAAGTTATAGATATTTAAGTGGAAAAATTTAAATGTCGTTGTTTGCTCTTTTAAGATTAGACAAACTTAGTATCCAGTCACTCATGGTTAATCTTATCTAGAAAATCTTCATAATTCAAAATCAGGGCTTGGGATGGAGATAGTAAATGTTCGTTAAAGTGAGAAGAGAAAGTAAAAAATTTATAAAATTTAGACTAGGTGAAAAATCCAGAACAAAAATTTGAGAAACCTGGGAGACATGTGTAGAGGTTTGCACTACCATTGGCTTATCAATCAATATTTTAACCATTCTGTTATGAACTCTTGATGATTCTAAATATACAACCACCATTTAAATTATGCTAAATAGGACCAACTGCACTCACAGAAATTATTTTTACATGGATAATTTCTGTTTTTCTAGAGCCACTACAATTTAAATCTCATTTGAAGTGTATTTTTTTTATAAGAACATTTTAGTTAACTATTATTAGGTCGATTTTCTAATGATACACATTTAGTTCAGTAATAAGAGCACCAAAACACATATTTACTTCTTTATCTTTAACAGAATTTATTTTGAGTAGTGGAAAACATTCTTTATCCTGTTAGAATTGCTCTGTAATTCTGTGCTCCAGTTTTTGGCAGTAACAAAGAAAAGCTTTCTGAAAGCCTGTGATTATAGATGTTTCGTAAGAACAAAGCATGGTGGATAATTCAAAGCTATTAGGCCCTTTTCATCTTGATAATTATCAGGTATTTAATGCTTTGTGAACATTTCCAAATTAATGGATTAATTAGTCCAGCTTTGCAAGCCAGGTCAGTCCCATTATATATTTTGCTTAAAAATCAAGATGAGAAGTTTTACTTAGAGCTCTTCAGTAGTTACAATGTACAAGGTTTGAGAATCTCAAGACTGAAGAAATAGGTCCTGAATGCTACAAAAATTTAATGTCTTTCACCCTTGTTTAAAACAATTTTGAGTACTTTCATATTATTTCTAAATCAGCTTGGTATATTGTAAATCAAGAATAATCTACTTTATAAAATCTACGTGACCCATAATGGGAAACTCTTGTGCGTGCGTGCGTATGTGTGTGTAAAGCGCTCTCATCCCCACTAAAAGGCTTGTGTTATATTAATGAACTTTACACAGCAAAGCCCAAGTAAGGAAAGACAGTCTCAGGGCAATTCATGCAATGCAAAGGTCAGAGTGAGCAAAAGCATTAGAATTTACTGTTGAACAGGTGGAATTCACCTGCGTAGGTGATGGAGCGATTTCTAGTATGAAAGTAGGTTGTCTTCATCACTGTCTTCAAAAACAGGAATTAACAGCTGTAAAATGCTACCGTCTCGCCATGACGAAGAGAATCATTCTTATCAGAGCTGCTGTACCTGGTCGTGAAAATCTGCTCATGAAAAGCCCTCAAGGTTAGACCTGTTGGTGTTCCCTCATAGAAAAAAAAAAAAAAATGAGTGGAGAAGGTGGTCGGAATTTCAGGTGAGATTTCCTTCTGTCCCTCCTGCACATCCTTAGCAGGCGCATGCAAGTCCACCCCAAATGCGCATGCGCGTGTGCGCCAGGAGGCTTCAAAGTGTCCACAGTGGGCAAGGGACTCTGCTTAGAGGGAAACTATAATCCCTAATAGTGTGAGAATTTTCTGTGATGAAGCTCTGTTAGGGTCAGTTATGTCTCTGTAAGCAATGCTTCTCCATTGCTTGGTTAGCTCAAAAATCACCCTTTGCTTCACTAAAACTGTTCTCTGGTCTACCCATGCTGCTTTATCGAGGGTGAGTAGACATTTGTTCCTTTTTCCTCTGGAAAAATTCAAAAAACACATGTCAGTGACATGGCTAGCATATATTAGACCCTGACTTCAATTTCTAGGTCATTCAAAAAGAAAAAAAAATCTGAAATTTTGTAAAATATGCTGTTATTTCATTTATTTCCCTTCCATTATCTAAATTCACTGATAACATCTTCTGTAGGTAGTAATATCAACAACCCAAGTACTGCAATATTAGCACTCAGCTTTTATCTTCATTTTCAAATTTTTACAATTATGGAAACCAAACTATTAGCAGTATTGAATTTTAAAAATTTGGAAAATACAATATTTTTATCTTTGATTTCTAAGAGTCTCTCAAAGCAGGCTTTGAGATTCTGCTTGTCTGGAATATTTCATGACAAAAAGTCAGTAAATAGTTTCAAAAGATAACTATGATTGCATTATAGCTTACATAATTGTATATGAGTGTATCCTAATGTTTACTTAATTATCCTAAATGTTTACTGTTTGAAAATTGTGAGTGCTTCTGATTTTTTCTATGATGAAATAGACTGATGAGTTACTTGATATTTCAAAATACTGGGGACATTTTCTATTTGGAGTTTGAGACTATGTAGCAACTGATCTAGAAAGACATTATTTTTCTCATGAAAATAGATTACATTATTAGAACACTGACATTTTTCTTAGCGGGAGCATATCAAATATCCATTTCATTTTTAAGAAATAGGCTGCAGAAATGTGATGAGGGAGATAAACTTTGGACATAACACTACTTTATGCTAGCTATGAATCGCTTTTGCTTGACTTACTGATATATGTGTGTTCAACTATTCTATTTAGGAGACTAAAAACAGTGAATGACATTACTTTTTTTCTAAGTAAGTGTCCATTTAATTCTCAAGTTTAAAACAAAGTCCTACTTATCTTTGTTGTGTCTTAGGGTGGTTTACTTACATGTCCTCAAAAAGTCTGTTATGAATCAGGTTCTGATCCCACAGTGCTGATAACCAGAAGCATTGTGCCGCATTGCAGTTCTGGGTCTGGTGGAATACTTAAAATCCATTGTTGACAAAGAAGCCAAATCCATTCAATGGAAAAAAGACAGCATCTTCAACAAATGGTGCTGGACCAACTGGATGTCTACATGCAGAAAAATGAAAATAAATCCATATTTATCACCCTGCACAAAACTAAAGTCCAAGTGGATCAAGGACCTCAACATAAAACCAGATACTTTAAATCAGTTGGAAAAAAAAGTGGGAAACAGCCTAGAACTCATTGGCACAGGAGACAACTTCCTGAACAGAACACCAACAGCACAGGCTCTAAGAGCAACAATCAATAAATGGGACCTCATGAAACTGAAAAGCTTCTGTAAAGCAAAAGACACTGTCATCAAAACAAATAGACAGCCTACAGATTGGGAAAGAATCTTCACCAACCCTTTATCTGACAGAGGGCTAATATCCAGTATATATAAAGAACTAAAGAAGCAGAAAAGCAACAAACCAAGTAATCCACTTAAAAAATGGGGAACAGAGCTAAACAGAGAATTCTCGAAAGAGGAACATCGAATGGCAGAGAAACACTTAAAGAAATGCTCAACCTCATTAGCCATTAGGGAAATGCAAATCAAAACGACCCTGAGATTTCACCTTACACCCATCAGAATGGCCAAGATGAAAAACTCAAGTGATAGCACATGCTGGAGAGGTTGTGGAGAAAAGGGAACCCTCCTCCATTGCTGGTGGGAATGTAAACTGGTTCAACCACTCTGGAAGTCAATCTGGCACTTTCTCAGACAACTAGGAGTAGTGCTACCTCAAGACCCAGCTATACCACTCCTAGGTATATACCCAAAATTTGCTCAAGTACACAACAAGGACATTTGTTCAACCATGTTCGTAGCAGCTTTATTTGTAATAGCCAGAACTTGGAAACAACCCAGATGTCCATCAAAGGAGGAATGGATACAGAAATTGTGGTATTTTTACACAATGGAATACTACTCAGCAATCAAAAAGGAGGAGATCATGAAATTTGCAGGCAAGTGGTGGGATCTAGAAAAGATCATTCTGAGTGAAGTATCCCAGAAGGAGAACGACAAACTTGGTATATACTCGCTTCTATAGACCTACAAGATATGATAAACATAATGAAATCTACACACCTAAAGAAGATAATCAAGAAAGTGGACACAGGCGAAGGTGATTAATCTTCATTTAGAAAGACAAATGGGATGTGCATTGAACGTATGACAGGAGTCTACCACAAAAGGCATCTGAAAGACTCTACCTAGCAGTGTTTCAAAGCAGACACTAAGACTCATAACCAAACCCTCGACAGAGTGCAGGGAATCATATGAAAGAAGGGAAGTTAGTATGATATGGAAAGGATAGGAGCTCTACAAGGACCAAATATATCTGGGCACAGGGTCTTTTCTGAGACTGACACTCAACCAAGGACCATCTATGGATATAACCTAGAACTTCTGCTCGGATGTGGCCTGTGGTAGCTCAGTAACCAAGTAGTTTTCCAAAGTAAGGGGAACACGGACTATTTCTAATAGGATCTCAAGGGCAGGCTGTTTGACCCCCACCCCAGGGGAGGAGCAGTCTGTTAGGCCACAGAGGAGGACTTTGCAGCCAGCCCTGAAGATACCTGATAAAACAGGGTCAGATGAAAGGGGAGGAGGTCCTCCCCTATCAGGGGACTTGGAAAGGGGCAGGGAGGAGACCAGGGAGGGAGTGTGGGGTTGGGGAGGGAATGAGGGAGTGGGATACAGCTGGGACACAGAGTTAACAAAATGTAACTAAAAAGAAAAATAAAATAAAATAAAAAAAATCCATTGGTGGCATGCTTTCAAAGAATATTCTGTAATCCTTTGCATTCTCAGAGGAGAAGGTGCTCCAAAAGGGGCAAGGCTGCTCACTCTCATTGTTCTATGCTTCCTGGAGGGAGATGCAAATCTCTGTCTTTCCATCATTGCTGTATTCATGAAACCTGCATCAATTATAAATGATCTCATGTGGAGCTAGGAAGATGGCTCAGTGGTCAAGACTACTGACTGCTCTTCCAGAGGCACTGAGTTCAATTCCCAGCAACCACATGGTGGTTCACAACCATTTATAATGTGATCTAATGCCCTCTTCTGGCATGCAGGCATACATGCAAATACATTAATACAAATAAGTAAATCTTTAAAAATAAATAGATAATAGATAAATAACTAAGCCCATGCGGGTGCATTGACCTTTAACATCCTCAAACTAGGAGCTAAATAACCCTTTCTTATAAAGCATCTTATATTAGGCGCTTCTTTGTGGTATCAAAAATCTAACTAATAAACGTCTGTAAATCGCCCAGTTAAATTGAAGGGTATTCTCAGTTTCGCAACGTCGGGAATCTGTGCAGGCTGCGCCTTAGGGACACAGCAGCACCCTCGGCAGGCCTTTTCCCGTGTGTCACCAGAGCAGTTATTAAATTAGATTAGTGTTCAGCAGAGGCCTACAAGCTTTATCTGTGTCCAACTCTTGATCATTGTCTGTTTCTGTAGAGACCTTTTGTTAAGAACGACTTCTTTTTAGTATTATCGGACTGAAAACAAACCAAAGGAATAATAACATTTAAGGAGATATGGCATTCATGTGAAACTCAAATCTCAGTATCTATAAATTAAGTGGTGCTGGAGTGTGGCCATGCTCACTGATTTCTATATTGCCTATGGCTGCTTTTTCGCTACTGAGCCAGAGCTGAGTACTTGCCAAAGAAGCCTTCTGGTCTGCAAAGCAGAAAATATTTACTATCAAGCCATTTACTGAAAAGTGATCTGCAGTAACTCCTGCTCTGATTCATGTTCTTGAAGATTCCTTTTCTGGGGAGATGGAAGAAACAGGAAGGTTAATACATTGTAGAACAGCTGCCAGCAAAGAAAAAGGTAAGAAAGACGCCTGCTGACTTCAGCCTCCGCCCGCCTTTATGTGGGTCTCAATCTGCTGTGACGGCAAACATTAAAATGAAGAATAGCATTGAAGAAAACACATTTTGTCCTGCAGAATGCATTTGTGGGCTTATCTGATAATTTCCTTGGTGTAATTTTATGCAGACATGTGAAGTATTAAAACCTATTGTCTCATTTTTATTTGTTGAGATGTCACTTTTCACACTGAATTGTTGCATTTAAAAGAAAATCTGTTCCATACTCTCACCAAATATATGTGTCTGTGCATGTCAATGCATATTTGCATACATACTTATACACATATATTCATATGTGTATTAAGTCACAGTCATATGGATGTATGTATTTATTAATATACCAATGCAAACACATATGTACACCCAACTTTAAAATTTAGAAATTGTCATGACATTACATTTCATGTATTATGTGTTGATGTTATTTAGTGCAATGTATCTTCAGTTTTTAATATCAATTTTTGTGTTAATATTTAATAAAGCTTTTTTATGTAGTGACTTATTAAACAAAGAGAAGATTTAATTTATTTGTTTGTTTCTGAAGCCCAAGTTTCCTATGGGCTGGGACTTGTGTTCATTCTGTCTCAGCCTCTCAAATGCTGGAATAAAAAGCATGGGTCACCATTCTAGGACAATAGTTTTAAATATGTTATATCAAGCTTGAGATTGTTTTCATTTGTGCTTTTGTATTCATACCTGTGTGTACTGCGCTTGTGCAGGCGTAGACGTGCATATCTGCTTGTGGAGGCCAGAGGTCAAAACCAGTTTTCTTCCTCAACCACCTAAATGCAGCTTTTAAAATTTTATTAAAATAATTTCATACAATTTATTTTGATATTTCCCCTTTCCCTATTATCCCTAGATCCTCCTTACCTCCTTTACGCAATCAAACACATGTTCTATCTCTATTTCTCAAAAACAAAATAAAATTAAAATGCGGGAAGACAAAAACAATAAAAATCTAAGCAAACAAACAAAAAGAAATAAAAGAAAAACCATGAAACAGGAAGTAAAAGACAACAACAACAACAAAAAAAAAAACACGCGAAAACATATGCGGTTCATGTCGTGTTTGTCCTGGGGATGGGCCTACCCTGGCACATGGTCACACTACATTGGAGAAATCTGATTTTCTCTTTCCAACAGTCTCTTGGTTGGGGTGGGATTTGTCTGCTTCTCACACTCCTTGTTGGGACTTGATCCGGTTTGAGCCTGTAGAGGTCTGTGTATGCTGTGGTAGTCTATGTTCATGGCTGTTTCACTCCTGTAGTGTCTGGATAGGACTGATTCCTCGCAGGCCACCGCCACTGCTGCCTCTTCCTATCATTCTGTATTTTCTTTGACATGGATCCTCGAGCCCTGAGGTGGGAATGGATGATCAGAACATACCATTTAGGGCTAAGCCCTACACAGTCTCATTCTTTGCCCAATTTCCAGATGTGGTTCTCTGTGCTAATTACCATCTACTGCAAAAAGAAGCCTCTCCTTGGCCCATCGCCAAGATCAAGAAAACAAAGGAATGTGGTTGCTGTGAGGATGCAGGGAAAGGAGAATAATTGTTCATTGATAGTGGGAGGGCAAGCCGGTCCAGCCACCATGAAAATCAGTGTGGAGCTTCCTCAGAATTCTGAATTCTGTATCTACCGCAGGATCCAGCTATTCCCCTCTTGGGCATATGTCAAGGCCTCCACTTCTTTCAACTGAGATATTTAATAATCCGTGTTCATCCCTTCTTTATTCATCATATTCAAACATTGGAACCAGTCTAGATGCCTATCAACTGATGAGTGGATAATGACATATGTGGTACATATATACAATGAAATGTTACCAGCTGATAAGAAAAAAAAATAAATTACAAAATTTGAAGGTAGATGGATGGAACTAGTGATAATCATTGTGCATGAAATAATCAAGACCTCCAAAGATAAATACAGTTTGTTTTATTTTAAATGTCCATGTTAGCTTTTAAGCTTTTGATATATGTGTTTTCATCTGGAGAACCATAGACGTTAGATAGCTGGTAGGGGACAAGCAGGAAGAAGAGGATACTCCAAAAAAGGAAAACTAGAGTATAGTCTTATAAAAGATAAAGAGAAATATTGAATAGGAGGATTACATGGAAGGGTGATGGAAAAGCAAGGTAACGAACTGCTAATACAAAATGCCTTTTTTGAAAGCCGCATGGGATCTATTAGTGTCAAGCTTCTCGAAATACCTACTTTTATGAAAAGAATTTAAATGGAGCCACTATATAATGTGAAAGACAATGCCCAACCTAACCTTATTTTTGAGATGAGGTCTGTCTCCGAGCTGTCCACTTTGGCTAGGTTGGATCCTTCCATCTCTACTTCCCTAGTGATGGACTAGATGTCTGTTCTACTCTACACAGCTTTTCACTGGTTCTGGAAATTGAAAATAGTTTTTCATGTTTGTGCGTCAAGCACTTTACTGACTAAGGCATCTCTGGAGCCATAAAATTGCTTTAAAAAGGTTAATGTTCAACAATGTATCATTGACTGGATTGTAGTAGTTGAACTATACATAGCCATACTAATTCACATTGAATATGGATGAAGCATGGAGTTTTAAATTGGCATTCTCTCCAGTTGTGACGGGAGGATACTATTTAGTGCTTTGTTTTCTATGTTTGATCTCAGATGTAATATATTTTTGCAAAATTTTTATTTGCTTGTTTTTTAATATTTTACATATGAGTGTGTAATAAACATTTTATTATTTAATGAGCCTTTAAAATTAGATGCATCTGTGGCCAAGCTTAGCGGCACATACCTGCAATCAGCACTTAGGGAGATAGATTAAGGTGGATAAATCATTTTAATTAAATAATTAAATGTCATGAGATAAACAATTGTAACCTATATTTGAAATGTTACCACTTAGCTGTTGTTTTATAAAATTATTTTTATTTTTACTAATTACAGTTTATTAACTTTGTATCACCCCTGTACCTCCCTCCTTCCTCCCCTCCCAATCCCACCTTCCCTCTACCCCACTCCTGATCTTCTCCCAGTCCACTGAAAAGGGATGTCCTCCTCCCCTTCCCTCTGATCCTAGTCTATAAGGTCTTATCATTGTCTCCTTCTGTGGCCTGGTAAGGCTGTTCCTCACTCAGGGGGAGGTGATCAAAGAGCAGGCCAATCAGTTCATGTCAGAGACAGTCCCTGTCCCCATTACTATGGAGGACACTAGGATACTGAACTGCCATAGGCTCCCTCTGTGCAGTGGTTCCAGGCCATTTCCATGAGTGGTCCTTGGCTGGAGTATCAGTCTCAGAAAAGACCCCTATGCCCAGACTTTTAGGATCTGTCACTATCCTTGTGGAGCTACTGTCCTTTGCAGGTCTTACTATCTCCCCTTTCTTTCATAAGATTCCCTGTACTCTGCCCAAAGTTTGGCTATAAGTCTCAACATTTGCCTTGATAACCTGCAGGGTAGAGCTTTTCAGAAGCCCTCTGTGGTAGGCTCCTGTCCTGTTCCCTGTTTTCTCCTTTCTCCGATGTCCATCCTCTTTGCCTTTCTGAATGGGGACTGAGCATCTTAGCCAGAGTCCTCCTTCCTGATTAGCTTCCTTAGGTGAACAGATTTTAGTATGTTTATCCTATATTATATGTCTAGTTAGGATCCGCTTATGAGTGAGTATATACCCTGTGCGTCTTTCTTCTTCTGGGATAACTCACTCAGGATGATCTTTTCCAATTCCTACCACTTACCTGCAAATTTCATGGTTTCCTTGTTTTTAATCACTGAGTAATATTCCATTATGAAGATGTACCACAATTTATGTATCCATTCCTCAACTGTGGGGCATCTGGGCTGTTTCCAGCTTCTGGCTATTACAAATAAAGCTGCTACAAACATGGTTGAACACTGATACCTTCTTTAAGGCATATACCTGTTCTCTTAAAAATGAATGGATTTTAAGTCAAACATAGTTTAGGCTTCATTGTCTTCCATGTTACCACTGAGCCTTTATTTACTTAGGCTCTTATATCCTACATTACATTTTTCTCAGTACATCAATATTATAAATATTGTTGGACTTACGTACATGTCATATAATTTCAAATATTTTTATTTTCTCGTATCCATTTAGCAGTGTTGTTTTTTGGATTTGTAAACGCATGTGTATCGTATTGGTTGCTTCTCAGAAAGTTGTTCCAGTTAGCACTGGTAACAGCAATTAATAACTATCTATGTTTGGCTCAGATTCCAACTAATAACAACAAATATAGTTGAGAAGCTCTCTTCTCAGTCAGGTTGCTTAAAAGTTAGTATGAGATGAATGATTTTGGACTAAGAAATTCATTACCTTAAATAACACCAATCTGGTATTAAGGAATGTTCTTTAAGTGTAGTTTTAATCATGGAAAAGTTTGAAGGATTGGTTCTTCTAATTTAATATAATATTTTTATTATTTATTTGAAAAGTTCATGAAATGTAGTTTGAGCGTATTTATTCCCCACTCCTTCCCCAATTCCTGTAGGGACATCCTAACCTCTATATCCTCTCAACTTCATGTCCTTTGTTCCTTTGTATAGTTTTGTTGATGACCCATCAAGTTTAGTCTGTGCTGCCTATGAATTCTTGATTTGAAGCCATTCAAAAAAAAAAAAAAAGCATAAACAATCTTCCAGGCACCATACCCTTAAAGAAGCCTGAGTCCCACTGCACTGGAAGTCATTGCCTTCAAAGTAGTGGTTCTGCCATGTCCAGAAATAATATTTTGCTCTGGTCCTTCCCAACCACTAACTCTAAAAATCTTTCCTCTCTTCTTCTGGGATTGTTTCTGAAGTGTGTGTATGTGTGTGTGTATGTGTGTGTGTGTGTGTGTGTGTGTGTGTGTGTGTGTGCATGAGACAAGCTCTAAAAATCTTTTCTATCCTGTTCTGGGATTGTTTCTGAACTCTCTCTCTGTGTGATTTAATTCTGATTTTTTTTGTGAATTACATGCATGTGTTTGTTATATTTTGATAATATCTGCTTCATCATTTTTTCATATTACTCCTGTTAGACTCAGTCCTACACATAGCACTCCCAAATTCATGCCTTCTTTATTTCACACATACACAAATTACTGAGGCCGATTAGTGCTGACCATGTGTGCAAGGAATAACTGAGCTCCTCATATCGAGGTTCCTGAATTACTGTAAGAATTCTAAAGACTGAGCTAATAAAGTTAAAGATCCTTGTAATATATTAGAGAAGCTGGTTATAGAGAAAATCTGTGTAAAGAATATTATAATTAAAATGTGATAGAAGGTTACTATATGGATAAAATTATAAGAAAGATAATAAAGTCATTGTCATTTGCTATCTGTCAACAAATCTGAGAAACTTTTCATCAGCATCATTGTCACATAATCTCAATCTTCATGGGCATTAAAGTGTTAAACAAGTTCATTTCTGTTACCAGCTTTTTTGTGAGAGCAAACTTTTCATTTTTGCTTAAGAGTGTCATCTGACTGAGGTAGTCAATAAGGTACTTTAACAGAAATTATTTTCTTTCACAATAGAATTGCACATGAATTATCACATTAATTCTAGAGGATACACCTGCATCTTTAAGTAGTGTAAAATGAGATTAAATATAGATTAAATTGCAGGACAAAATATGATACATATTCAAAATTACTCTAAAAATTTTATTCTAATTTGGAAACTAGAATACATATTTCTGTGCTCAAGAGGCAAATGATGTCTCGTTCCATTTATTTATAATGAAAAAAAATGTGTGGAGTGTGGTAAACGGTAAGATAAAAGTTGCCCAGGTCCCTCCATCACAGAAACAACCTTTTGAACAAACATTCATCAGTGCATAAAAAAATAGTATACTAGAGGCTCCAGAAAATGAACACAGTGCCTAGGAGATACACAGAAATAATGCACGACGCACTGAAGAAGGCAGGAGGAACAATTTAACATTATTTGGGTTGCCCCGTTTCTAATTTTTTTGTGAAATGTGGAGGTAAATACTTATGTAGCTGAAACAAATAACCACTTCATTGGCCCCTAGCACCAACCCTGATGCAGTGAATGAAGCTTTGTGCTGCTGTGGATTCGTTCTTTTTTAATTTTTCATTCAACTTTTATCAATTACACTTTATTCATTCTGTATCCCCCATAAGCCCCTCCCTCCTCCCCTCCCGATCCCACCCTCTCTCCCCCCTTTCTGCATGCATGCCCCTCCCCAAGTCCACTGATAGGGGAGGTTCTCCTCTCCTTTCTGATCTTAGTCTATCAGTTCTCATCAGAAGTGGCTGCATTGTCCTCTACTGTGGCCTGGTAGGGCTGCTCCCCCCTCAGGGGGAGGTGATCAACGAGCAGGCCAATCAGATTATGTCAGAGGCAGTCCCTCTTCCCATTACTATGTAACCCACTTGGACACTGAACTGCCATGGGCTACACCTGTGCAGGGGTTCTAGGTTATCTCCACGAATAGTCCTTGGTTGGAGTATGAGTCTCTGGGAAGTTCCTTGTGTTCAAATTTTCTTGTTCTGTTGCTCTCCTTGTGGAGTTCCCGTCCTCTCCAGGTCTTACTATTTCCCACTTCTTACATAAAATTCCATTCACTCTGCCCGAGAGTTGTCCATCAGGCTCAGCATTTGCTTTGACAGTCTATACTGCAGAGGCTTTCAGAGGCCCTCTGTGGTAGGTTCCCAGGTTGTTTGCTGTTTTCTTCTTCTGGTTTTCAGAAGCCCCCTGTAGCAGGTTCCTAGGTTGTTTCCTGTTTTCTTCTTCTTCTGATGTCCATCCTCTTTGCCTTTCAGGATGGGGATTGAGCGTTTTAGTTAGGGTCCTCTCTCTTGCTTAGTTTCTTTAGATGCACAGATTTTAGTGGGTTTATCCTATGTTGTGTGTCTACATGAGTGACTATATACCATGCGTGTCTTTTTGCTTCTGGGACAACTCACTCTGGATGATCCTTTCCAGGTCCCACCATTTACCTGCAAATTTCATGTTTTCCTTATTTTTCATTGCTGAGTAATACTGCATTGTATAGATGTACCACAATTTCTGCATCCATTCTTCAGTTGAGGGGCATTAGGTTGTTTCCAGATTCTGGCTATTACAAATAAAGCTGCTACAAACATGGTAGAGCAAATGTCCTTTTTGTGTACTTGAGCCTCTTTTGGGTATATGCCTAGGAGTGGTATGGCTGGATCTTGAGGAAGTGCTTGCTATTCCTAGTTGTCTGAGAAAGCACCAGATTGATTTCCAGAGTGGTTGTACAAGTTTACATTCCCACCAGCAGTGGAGAAGGGTTCCGCTTTCTCCACAACCTCTCCAGCATGTGTTGTCACTTGAGTTTTTGATCTTGACCATTTTCACGGGTGTAAGGTGAAATCTCAGAGTTGTTTTGATTTGCATTTCCCTAATGACTATTGAGGTTGAGCATTTCTTTAAGTGCTTCTCTGCCATTCGATATTCCTCTATTGAGAATTCTCCGTTTAGCTCTGTTCCCCATTTAAGTGGATTACTTGGTTTGCTGCTTTTCAGCTTCTTTAGTTCTTTATATATACTGGATATGAGTCCTCTGTCAGATAAAGGGTTGGTGAAGATTCGCAATCTGTAGGCAGTCGCTTTGTTTTTTTTTTTTAACTTTTTATTAATTACACTTTATTCATTTTGTATCCCCCCATAAGCCCCTCTTTCCTCCCCTCCCGATCCCACCCTCCCTCCCCTTTCTGCATGCATGCCACTCCCCAAGTCCACTGATAGGGGAGGTTCTCCTCTCCTTTCTGATCTAAGTCTATCAGTTCTCATAAAAAGTGGTTGCATTGTCCTCTACCGTGGCCTGGTAAAGCTGCTCCCCCCTCAGGGGGAGGTGATCAACGCCAAAGGGCTGAGAAAGAAATTAGAGAAATAACACCATTCACAATAGCCACAAATGACATAAAGTACCTTGGTATGACTCTAACCAAGCAAGTCAAAGACTTGTATGAAAAAAATTTCAAGTCTCTGAAGAAAGAATTAGAGGAAGATATGAGAAGATGGAAAGATCTCCTGTGCTCATGGCTTGGCAGGATTAACATAGTAAAAATGGCCATCTTACCAAAAGCAATCTACAGATTTAATGCAATTCCCATCAAATTGCCAACACAATTCTTTACAGACCTGGAAAGAAAAATTCTCAACTTCGTATGGAATAACAAGAAACCGAGAATTGCTAAAACAATCCTCTACAATAAAAGATCTTCTGGAGGTATCTCCATCCCTGATCTCAAGCTGTACTATAGAGCAACAGTTATAAAAACTGCATGGTACTGGCATAGAAACAGAATGGTGGATCAATGGAATAGAACAGAAGACCCAGAAATAAACCTGCACACTTATGGACACCTGATTTTTGACAAAGATGCCAAAACCATACAATGGAAAAAAGATAGCATCTTCAACAAGTCGCTTTGTTTTGATGACAGTGTCCTTTGCTTTACAGAAGCTTTTCAGTTTCATGAGGTCCCATTTATTGATTGTTGCTCTTAGAGCCTGTGCTGTTGAAACAAGAAAGAGAAAGATGACTCATTATATGTAGTGAAACCCCGTAAAAACCTTAGCTGATTTTATAGCCGAAATCTGGCAGAATAGGAGAAAGTAGAAAGATAAAATCAGTGTCAAAACAAGCAACAAAGAATACCCTGCCATTCATGAAAAAATTGTATATATATTTATATATGTATATATTTATATGTATGTATGTATATGTATATATATATATATATATATATATATATATATATATATATATATATATATATAAAATCAGAGACATTTCTTCAATGAGAGATGAAGACTATATTCATCTGTAGGTCTAAAAGCAAATGTTTATGGATTTATGGATTGTTGTTTGGGTTGTGCTGGTTTTGCAAACTAGTCATTGTAGATTCTCCTCCAGTAACCGTGAGTGTAGTAACTGAGAATCTCTCTAAGTACTGGACAGAATTTCCCCCATGTTGAGGGGTTTCGGGTCCACTAGAAAGACTTTGATTACTGCCAAGGTGTGTGTATCACCACAGCATCCTTAGGCTTGCTCTTTGGAAGCTTGCATGGTGCCTTCTAGTACCATGAAATGTGTGTCCTTTTGCGTTAGGGGCCCTTGAGGCCTGGTGGGGCCTGGTTCTGCAGGGAATGATGTCTTCTGCAACCGGATCTTACCTTCCACCTCCAGGGGGGCAACCAAATGCTACAAAAATAGTTTCTATGTTCTGGAAGTTTGTTGGATAGCCCTAGCATATAGCATAATTTTTGATGTAATTGTCAGCACTTAATACCTTTCATAAATGTCGCTCAGCTGCACAATTTTTTTTTCAAAACTCTCATTAATATCACCGAAGCTCTAAACAAAACCCTTAGACTTGAAGTGCAAGAAGAAGTAAAAGACCCTCTCATGATTCATTGGATGCATTGCTGACAGTACTGCTGGTCTTTGTTTTGCTGAAATGTGAACTAATACAAGTTTATTTTCAACTTTAATTTCAAGAGAAACATAGTTTGTTAAATATATACTTTTTAAATTTTTATATGTTTAAAGGGTAGACTTCATGGATGCATATTTTATGCTCATCAATTTCCCTCACCAAAAATATTGTAAAAATAATTCTTTTTCTAATTAAATTTTTATTTTTTATATTAATTACAGTTTATTTATTTTGTATCCCAGCTGTAGCTCCTTCCCACATTCCCTTCCAATCCCACCCTCCTTCCTTTATCTCCTCCCTGCCCTTCTAAGCCCACTGATAGGGAAGGTCCTCCTCCCCTTCCATCTGATCCTAGCTTATCAGGTATCTTCAGGACTAGGTACAATGTCCTCCTCTGTGGCCTAGCAAGGCTGCTCCTCCCTTGGAGTGGAGGAGGTCAAAGAGCCAGCCAAAATAATTCTTAAAGACATCTGTTGAGTACTTATTACTTTTGCTTGGCTTGTTTATTTTTTCCTGGAAGAATTAGTAGTTGAATCATAATTGGATTGTTATTTGGTTCATTTCTCTTTATTTGATTACTTTTCCTTCATCTCATTTTCCCCTAAATTGACTTAAGTTGAGCTATCAATTGTTTAGATCTAAAAAAAAAAATACTATTTTCTCTTTTCATTCTGCTTGATCCTTCTTCACGTCTGACAGTCTTATTAACTTTTTAATGTGTCTGAATGAAAACTACAGTCGTTTTCAAGAAACACATTTAACTGCTTAATATGTCAACTTGAAATTTCTTCATGCTAGCAAATATTTTGAGAATGATTGATGATGATAGCCACTTTATCCCGGAGTGGTTCTTTTATTTAATTGCATATATATTTAAGATGTATTAAAGTATTAAAGATTGTTAAAGTATAACATTCATGAGTCCATTTGTCACAGACATTGTTCACAGTAGACAAGTTATCATATAATCAAATGGCATTATGGGAAACTGGATGGACTAGGTGAACTTTGTAAATATTGGGATGCAGTAAACAGTGCAACTCTAAGATCAGGGTTCTTAGGGATCCCCAAAAGCTTCAAAATCTTTACCTGACCTCGAAAGGAGAGAAAAAGAAGTTACATAAAGAGGACAATAGGAGTATAGCTGAACTTTTTAACAATGTTATAAATGGGAAACTTTTGTTTGTTTTGATATAGTTTTTTGTTATTGTTGTTCTTAGTACAAGGAATCCAACCCAAACTGTCAAAACCTTTCAAACTATTATGTGATAGTGGGGATTTTTTGGTTTTCTTTTGTTGCGCAGTACACGCAGAAACATGCTGATTTGGTCAAATGTTTTGCTCATAACTGAACCTATACAATGCATTACTTTGTTTTATTACATGGAGATATTTAGAAAACTTTTACAGTGTGGTAGAAATCTCCATGTTCTGACCTCTCTGACACTGTGTTGTGACTAACGCCTTACACAAATTGCTGACAAATAGTTCTACGGAAAGCTGTATTGTTCAGTGCCAGTCACTGAATCGTGCTCATTTCCAAGATCTAGGATCCATAGCTCCTGACTCATCCGCTTTAGGAAACCACTAGTCATCCATTTATGTAGACAATGACCCTTCTTTAAATTTACTAAGCTATGTGGCTTTATGCCAGTAGCTATCATGTATCCTCCACCACAGAACAGAGAATCAATTGTTTTTCTTTCCATTTTAGAATTTAGAAATTTAGATGCAACTCCCAATATCCAAAACTGGCTTGTCTGTTTATGTGTACATTAACACTCTAATTTAAGCAGTTATTCTTTATTGTTTTAAGAAAGAAGCAAGGTAAATTTGTTCATATTAAACTACTTTGCATTGCAATGTTAAAGCTTGCAATTTTGCTAGAAATGAATCTATTATTTTTAACATAAAATCAAATTTCATTAAACAATATATCAATTATTTTATATCATGGATTCCAATTATAATTTGTTTTCTCAGAAAGCTGCTTGGTTTCTGTAAATACGGAGAATATGAGGATTTTTCTCTAACACTTGCTATTAATTGCTCAACATAAGCTAGTCCTTGTGACTTTGAAGGGTGATACTTAAATCTCTCAATTTTCTTGTGAAAAGAAGTATAGCTTTATTATACACTTCATAGAGTATAACTGTAATTTTCAATTTGGAAAAAACTATATTACAAAGCATCTTTGATTTCATCAATGATACCTCAATGAGACTTTTTAGTGTCGTATGGGTGATTATTTTGTCACCAATTTTTGAACATAATTTAATTTGCTCAGAAATTTTATTTTACTGTTCTGAGATCATGTTTTTTTTCTATCTAATATTTTTTTATTTGGCAATCCTTATATATCAAACAGATTAGTTATCACAAAAGGATTACCAATATTCTACTCAAGGCTTAGTTAAAGCGTAGTTCAAAGCTTGACTTTAGTAGCTTACAGAACAGATTTATTTGGGAAACAGTGAAATCTTTAATTTTCAAAGACACTAACACTAGCCAAATACCAACTCTATTTTCCTAAATGATTTGTTAAAGGAGGAAATGGTCCCTTAAAGAAGTGAGGCATTAATACATAGGTTCACCCTGAAGCATCTTCTGCATAGGGCAGTGAGGGCAGAGCAAACCTTCAAGCATGAAAAAAACTAGATTAGATAATGTAGATCCTTAAAGGCAGAAAGAACACTAACAACGCACTGACAATTTGGAGGAGATACAGCTAACCACAGCAAAACTATCAGAACCTGAACGGAGAGTGCTTTGGAGTTGTAATACTCTGTGCACCAAAGAGCACAGCATATCACTAATCCAGGCTTGGTCCCTCACATAGGCTCCTAGTTCAAATGAAAGTTTTAATGTTTTCTAGAGTGTTAAATCTTTTTTTTCCACCATTAGCGCAGAAGAAAGGCCTGTGGTCCACTGAAACACAGTAAAACATGCAGATTAAAACTTTTTGAAATTTAGGCTGAGTCGTGATTGCCCTGAATTCATGAATTTTCTCTAACACTTCAGAGGACATATGGTTCTACTGAAAGAAGGACTCCATCACACATATGGTGGGGTGACAGATAAGAGACTTCTAGAGTAGGATGCCAAGATTTGTAGATATATTTGAAAATAAAACTTTTAAAAGTGTGACATAACGTTTAAATGTAAAAGTTTAAAAATCATTAGACTACAGCCTGACAAATGACCACAATGTTAACACACCTCTGAATCATAAGTCAAAATCAAAACCTAAACATTTCCCAATCATCTGTGTAGACATAATTTCCCAAGAGGTGGTCATTGATCTGACTCTTAACTACATATTAGAGCTGTGTGTTTCGTAGTTTTGTATTAATCATAACATGCAGAACAGAGCCTGTGTCTGGGTTCTTTTTTAGCATGTTTTTTTTTTGTTTTGTTTTTACTTGTGAGATTCATCAGTGTCATATACTTTAGAAATGTGTTTATTCCCATTGTTGTCTATTTATTCACAGTTCAGAGACACTACTTCAAAATGCTATGCTCTCAAGATCACTATGTAGGCATTTTGGCACATACATATGTACATATGAAATGATATGATGAAGAAAGTATGCTGTTAGCAGTAAGCATGATTCATTTCTAGAAGATATTCCCAACAATTTTTCCAAGTCTTTGTCTCAATTTGCATTCTGGCAACTGGTGCACCATGGTTTAGCTGCTTCAGGTTCTTGAGAAAAATACATTATTGCCAAACTTCCCATTGAACTCTTTTTCCTTTGCTTAATGGGGCTTGTGTCCCATCATGATATTGTGGTATTACTTCTCCAAATCATCCAACTAATAAAAATGGCTACTATTTTATATATGTATTAAATTGAAATGTCTTTCTTTGTGATCGGGTTTTTTTTGTCTACTATATTATTTAAATCAGTATATGTATACATATATATGTATACATCCTCATTTAGCCTGCATAGGGAATGTTAGTTATAACACTAATTATTAATTTTTATTATTTATCCATTGCATTTAAACTCAATTAACCTTGTCATTTTAAGCTGTTTTTAATTAAAATTGGAAATTCCTAAATAAACACAGTCTTTTGATTTACTTATAGTCTTTTTTAAAGGAAAATTCTTCCTACTTCAAGGATTTGAAGATATCATCTATTTTGTTTTCTTCTAAAAACATTATTTTTAAAAGTTTCTACGTTAAAAAATTGCCAATTAAAACTAATTGATGAGATGAATTATAAAGAAAGAAAACCATCTGATGAGACAGATCATAAAGAAAGAAATTTCAATTTAATACAGATATAAAATAGTAGCCATTTTTATTAGTTGGATGAAATGTGTAAGTAAAGCCACAATATCATAATAGGACATAAGTCCCATTATGCAAACTAAAACTGATATTTGTGGATAGTGTGAGTTAGAATTTTAGATTTACTTTCTCACAATCTGGGAGGATATACATAATTTATCCAGTGCCATATTCTGAAAAGTCCATCATTTACCCACTGTACAGACAGAACTACCTTTGCTGTTATATTCTGATGTCTTCATCATATTCTTCAAGCATTGCTATACAGTCTGTTCACATTTTTAAATTCATGATATTATTCATTGATGTCCCCAGTTATGTGCTGGTCTGCCCACTCTTTAGGTAGGAAGAATAAAATATTCAACAACAGATAGCTCCTTTGTGAAGCTTAGACATTCATGCATTGTAATAGGAAAGCAATGCAAATGTAAGACACTGCAGAGGAATAATTACTACATAGAAAGAGGACAAGAAATGGCTGCAAGTTGTCAGTGGACTATGGAGGATGCATTGTAAATCTATAAAGGATCTTCTGAAAGCCTTCCCAGAGGAAGGAAATGAGAAAAAAAAAAGATTCAAGCAAGGTCAGGGGTCAGCTCTTCATGCTTTTGTGAAAAAAGAGATACAGGGACAATGATTTTATCGAGGCAGCTCTATTTATACGGTAGGGTTCCAAAACCAGCACCTTCAAATACAGGACCCTTTTCTGACTTTGATTGTATTTAGGGACAGCTTCTCTTATAAACATTCTCAAGTTCTTGGGTCATTGTTAGCTAAATGTTGAGGAAAGTTTGGTAGGGCCAAAAAAAAAAAAAAAAAAAAAGCAAAAGCCGTGTCATAACCAAGACCACGATGCAGTCACAGGCTGTAGACAACTAGGACTGCCTAGAGCTGTGGGGATAATGTAAAGGTCCTCCCAGGAGCCTTGGAAGAGTGCTCCCTGGAGATGTTAGGATTCTGAACCATTACTTTTAACCTAGCAAGTATCTTGGAATTTTTACAACATTTTAATATAATATTTTATTTATTAGAATTTATTCAATTTGTACCCCAGCTGTAGACTCACCCACATCTCCTCCCAATCCTGCTCTACTGCCCTGTCTCATCTCCTCCCATACCCCTTCCCCAGTCCACTGATAGTGGAGGACTTTCTCCCCATTCTATCTGACCCTAGCCTATCAGGTCTCATCAGGGCTGTCTTTCATAGTCTTCTTCTGTGGCCTGCTCAGGCTGCTCCCCCCTTAGGGGGAGGTGATCAAAGAGCCAGCCACTGATTTCATGTCAGAGACAGCCCCTGTTCCTCTTACTAGGAGGAGACTGAGCTGCCAAGGGCTACATCTGTGCAGGAGTTCTAGGTTATCTCCATGAATGGTCCTTAGTTGGGGTGTCAGTCTCAGAAAGAACCCTATGTCCATATTTATTGGATCTGTTGTTCTCTTACTGGAGCTCCAGACCCTCCTAGGTTTTTGTATTTCCCCCTTCCTTCATAAGATTCCTGCACTCTGCCTAAAGTTTGGTTATGAGCCTCAACATCCACTTTAACACCCTGCTGGGTAGAGTCTTTCAGAGGCCTTCTGTTGTAGGCTTCTGTCTAGTTCCTTATTTTCACCTTCTTCTTATGTCTGTTTTGTTTGCCTTTCTGAATGAAGATTGAGCATCTTAACCAGGATTTTCCTCCTTGCTTAGCTTCTTTAGGTGTACAGATTTTAGTCTGATTATCCTATATTATATGTCTAATATCCACTTGTAAGTGAGTATATACCATGTGTGTCTTTCTGCTTCTGGGATACCTTACTCAAGATGATCTTTTCTAGTTCCCATCATTTGACTGCAATTTTCATGATTTTCTTGTTTTTAATTGCTGAGTAATATTCCATTGTGTAGATGTACCACAATTTCTGTATCTATTCCTCAGTTGAGGAACATTTGGGTTGTTTCTAGATTCTGGCTATTATGTATAAAGATGCTATGAACATGGTTGAGGAAATGTCCTTATTGTATTCTTGAGCATCTTTTGGATATATGCCTAGGAGTGGTATAGCTGGATCTTGAGGAAACTAAACTAGTTATTCCTAGTTGTCTGAGAAAGCGCCAGATTGCTTTCCATAGTGGTTGTACATGTTTACATTCCCACCACCAATGGAAGGTTCCCCTTTCTCCACATCCTCTCTACCATGTGTTGTCACTTGAGTTTTTATCTTAGCCATTCTGATGAGTGTAAGATGAAATCTCGGGGTCATTTTGATTTGCAGTTCCCTGTTAACTAAGGATGTTGAGCATTTCTTTAAGTGTTTCTCTGCAATTCGATATACCTCTAATGAGAATTCTCTGTTTACCTCTGTATCCCATATTTTAATTGGATTACTTGATTTGTTGCTGTTTAACTTTTTGAGTTGTGTATATATTCTGGATATTAGCACTGTCAGATATAGAGTTGGTGAAGACACTTTCCTAATCCCTAGGCTGTCATTTTGTTCTGATGACAGTGACCTTTGTTTCACAGAAAATTTTCAGTTTCATGGGGTCCTATTTATAGATTGTTGCTCTTAGAGTCTGTGGTATTGATATTCTGTTCAGGAAGTTGTCTCCTATGCCAATGAGCTCAAGGTTCTTTCCCACTTTTTCTTTTAACTTGTTAGTGTGTCTGGTTTTATACTGAGGTTTTTGATCCACTTGGACTTTAGTTTGTGCAGGATGATAAATATGGATCTATTTGCATTTTTCTACATGTAGACATCCAGTTAGACCAGCACCATTTGTTGAAGATACTATCCTTTTCCATTGTATAGTTTTGGCATCTTTGTCAAAAACATGTCTCTATAAGTGTGTGGATTTATTTATTCTATTGATCCACCAGCCTGTTTTTATGCCAATACAATACAGTTTTTATTACTGTTGCTCTATAGTACAGCTTGAGATCAAGGATGGAGGTACCTCCTGGAGACCTTTTATTGTAGAGGATGTTTTTAGTGATTCTGGGTTTCTTGTTATTCCATATAAAGCTGAGAATTTTTCTTTCAAGGTCTGTAAAGATTTGTGTTGGTAATTAATTGTTAATTGCATTGAATCTGTAGATTGCTTTTATTAAGATTGCCATTTTTATTAAGTTAATCTTGCCAACCCATGAGCATGGGAGATCTTTCCATCTTCTGATATCTTCTTCAATTTCTTTCTTTTGAGACTGGAAGATTTTTTTTCATACAAGTCTTTGACTTGCTTGGTTAGAGTCATACCAAGGTACTTTATGTTATTAGTGGCTACCGTAAAGGGTGTTGTTTCCCTAATTTCTTTCTCAGCCCACTTGTCTTTTGTAAACAGGAGAGCTACAGATATTTTTGAGTTAATTTTATATCCAACCATTTACTAAAGGTGTTTATCAGCTGTAGGAGTTCTTTGGTAGAATTTTTGGGTCTCTCATGTATACTATCATATCACATGCAAATAGTGATACTTTGACTTCTTCTTTTCCAAACTGAATCCACTTGGTCTCCCTTATTTGTCTATTGTTCTAGCAAGAACTCCAAGAACTATATTGAAATGATGTGGGAGAGTGGGCAGCTTTGCCTTGTCCCTGATTTAAGTGGGATTGATTTAACTTTCTCTTGGTTTAGTTTGATGTTGGCTATTGGCTTGCTGTATATTGCCTTTACTATGTTTAGGTAAGTGCCCTGTATCCCTGATCTCTTTAGGATTTTAAACATGAATATGTGTTGAATTTTGTCAAATGCTTCTTCAGCATCAAAGGAAATGATCATGTGGTTTTTCTTCTTCAGTTTGTTTAGATGGTGGATTACATTGATGGATTTTCATATATTGAACCACCCCTGCATTCCTGGCATGAAGCCTATGTGGTCACAATAATTATATCTCTGATGTGTTCTTGGATTCAGTTTGCGAGTATTATGTTGAGTATTCTTGCGTTAGTGTTCATAAGGGAGATTCACCTGAAATTTTCTTTCTTCGTTGGGTGTTTGTGAGGTTTAGGTAACAAGGTGACTGTGGCTTCATAGAATGTGTTTGCTAATGTTCCTTCTGTATCTATTTTGTGCAATAGTTTGAAGAGTATTGGTGTTAGCTCTTCTTTGAAGGTCTGGTAGAATTCTGCACTGAAACCATCTGGCCCTAGGCTATTTTGGAAGAGAGACTTTTGATGAGAAATTCTATTTCTTTAGGGGATATAGGACTATTTAATTGATTTATCTAGTCTTGATTCATCTTTGGTAAGTGGAATCGATCAAGAAAATTGTCCATTTCATTTAGATTTTTAAATTCTGTGGCATATAGGCTTTTGTAGTAACACCTAATGATTGTTTGGTTTCCCTCAGTATCTGTTGTTTTGTTTCCCTTTTCCTTTTTTATTTTGTTGATTTGGATAGTGTCTCACTGCCTTTTAGTTAGTTTGGCTAAGGGCTTGTCTATCTTGTTGATTTTCTCAAAAAAAAAAAAAACAGCTCTTGGTTTCATTGATTCTTTGAATTTTTTTGTTTCTAATTTATTGATTTCAGCCCTGAGTTTGATTATTTCCAGCTGTCTACTTCTCTTTGGTGTGTCTGCTTCTTTTTTCCTAAGGCTCTCCAGTGAGCCATTAGGATGCTTGTATGAGATGTGTCAAATTTCTTTTTGAAGGCACTTAGTGCTATGAATTTTCCTCTTAGCACTGCTTTCATTGTGTTCCATAAGTTTCGGTATATTGTGCCTTCATTTTCATTGAATTCTATGAAGTCTTTAATTTCTTTCTTTATTTCCTCCCTGACCCAGGTGTCATTGAGTAGTGAGTTGTTCAGTTTCCATATGTGTGAAGGCTTTTTGCTATTTCTGTTGTTGTTGAGGTCCAGCTTTAGTCCATGGTGGTCAGATAGGATTCAAGGTATTATTTCAGTCTTCTTGTATCTGTTGAGGCTTGCTTTGTGATCATCTATATGGACTGTTTTAGAGAAGGTTCCATGTGGTGCTGAGAAGAACATAAATTCTTGTGTGTTTGAGTGAAAGATTCTGTAAATGTCTGTTATGTCCTGTTGATTTATTTCCTGTTACCTCTTTTAATCTACCAAGTATCTTGTACTTTTACAACTTTTTTTTTTTTAAGGAAAGAAGTCCCTATGTAATGTGTGAAGAAGAACACAGACGTTGGTGTTTCTGAGGTGAGGAATTAAAAATGATTGAAGGATGCATGGTTAGAAATATAACAATGAAATAGGCAGTTAGAGGCCTTTGGAAAGCTACGTAGACTGGTTTGATTGCAATAGAGATGGGATGGTTTTTGTGCACCTAGATATTTTGTAGATTTCCAAGGACTCTGAGGGTTTGATCCATTTCATTGATCTATTTTCAGTCCTTTGGTTCCTCACATTCTATTAAAGACACCTCATCATTCTGTTTCTGCTTCATTTCTGATCTTATGTTTATGAATTTTTGGTTCTTAGACTGTCATATCTGTGGCTTTAAACTTCTTATTCCAAGATTCCTGTCCTGGATGAAATTTCTCTCTCAAAATCTGTGTTGATATTGAAGTGTCTTATTTTAATCTCAAAAGTTTTCAGAGACATCTCATACATTTTCATGTCTAATATCATAAGTGAACTGCTTAACAAGAGCATATCTGAGCTCCAGTGCTATTTCACACTCTATAATGAGATCAACCTATTCTTATTTGAAGCATAATACTAGATCCGTGCTTTTCCTGCAGCAGTGCGGTACCATCTGGCACATTATTAGTGCAAGACACACTGAGGTTTGATGCAACTTGCATATGACTGGGATACACATAGGTTGTGATCCAAAAGCTAACATTTTACCATGATTAATTTGTCAACGTATTGTGACTCATTAGAATAATAGGAAAATGTTATGTCTTTGCTAAAATGCAAATAATGTTACAATATGAATGATAATTTTTAGAAGAGGAATCAGCAATGTTATAGCTATACCTCACTGATGCTTCTGAGAAATGTGTGAAAAGATCAAGGGCAACAGTGAGGCTGTTGTTTTCAAAATTAATTTCTTAGTCATGTAACATTTGAAGATCCTGGGTAAACTGTAAGTTTTCTGTTGCTGTTGCCTTTTGACATATTTTGCTTCTTTTCAGCTTTAAGAAATAATTTCAAAACTGGAGAATGAGTAAAATATTCTTTCCAGTTCAGACTGTTAATTCACCCATTACCCTTTCTGCCTCTGAGTTCTAGCTGTCTGGAAGTTCATTGGCTTCAAATACTGGATTTTCAGCACTTGATTTTTTTTCCATAGGATCCATAAATAATTATGATTTTATAGACTTTCTAGTTTCATTTTGATCAATTTATTTTCAAAGATGATGTTTGAATGACTACATTTTTCACATATTAAAATATATTAAAACAACTTTTTTCAGCAGATTTTGAAAGCATGGTATTTGATTTTGTTGATGAAAGATAACATTCTTTTTCTGTACACAAATTATTGAAAAATAAGCTTATTGAAATACTCCTTGCTTGTTTATTATCCAAGAATGACATAAAACTTGCTGGAAATGAAAGATGACTTTATGGAAGTAATTATTGGAACATAATTCAAAGGGGTATTATTGTCCAAAACAATAATGTTTGTTCAAGTAACAGTTCACCTCACTTTTTATTCTGTGTAGGAAGTCTTAAAATATATTTTTAACTAGAAGAAACAAAGAAATAGATGTAATAATATGAATTTTTGTTACCAAAGTTAACTTGGGATTAATACTGTTAAATAATATATGCTATTAATATATATTTAAATATTTTCTAGTCAGTTTCCAGAATGGGAAAAAAAGATACACACTTTGTTTTGGAGACATTTCCTATAATCCAAGTTTTCTTCTCTGTTTGACAGTCTGTTTTAGATTATCAAGTGTTCCCATCTCTAAGGATTGTTTGCCTAACGCAGATACAGAGAAGAAATTTCTACAAAGACGATACAATATATATGGTAAATAAAATTATGCTGTTTGGGGTAAGAAATCTTCCTCAAGAGCCATATACTGTCTAACAAAAATCCTAATGCCAGGCAACCCACAACCCTTCAAGCAGCTGTTTAGAGTTCCAGGGATTCTCATGGCAACAAGGACCCTACTGCTGTTGCTTTTAGTTTCCCTAGAGATTGAAGGCAAGTTTTTATTGCTGAAGACATCACATTCTTCCAACACAGAACTTAGAAAAATCAAGCTGGATCTGATTTGCATGTCTCCTTTCTGAGCTCTAATACTGCTAGAAGTTTCTATCGAAGCTTCCAAGAAAGAAAAGCAACCAATTGTACAACTCACATATAAATTTAAAAACCACAGCTTTGGCCAACATGCAAGACTGGTGAAACAGCAGCACTTACATCACTGGGGGAATCAACAGCCACCTAATTAGATGTAAAGTCTTCCCAATAGGGTAGAAGTCATACCTGTTACTATAAGCTTAAGTGCCCACCCATGACTGATAGAGCAAGATGAGAATCTGCTGCTGACGCTTTCCTAAACAAGTATAATTTCTAAACGCATTAGGTAATTGTCCTTAGACCCACAAAGAAGTGTGGCTTTCACCTCTCATCAAAGAAGCTTCTTTTTAGTGTGTGGCAGCAGCAGAAGGAGACAGAGTATAGAGAGCTACAACTGATAAAAATGAAGAGGACAACTGAGCTGGTACTCACTCCTAGTTGATACATCTGTAACACAACACTTATACATCATGGGTGAACATCATGGGAGGGGTATCCAGGGCATAAATATGCCTATTGCAAGATAAGGTTTTCAGTATATGAGAAGAAAACTGCACCCATAAATTCTCAGCAATATGACTGCCAAAACCGAGAACAGAACAATGCAACATCGATTGATAAATCAACATTGATGGGGCATATCTCACCAGGCACCATTTCTAGATAAGAATCTATGGTCAACGATGAGAGGAGGTGTGATAGGGCTCACTTATTTTCCTAATTCAAGGGATGTTGAGACAAAACATCATGAATTTGATACTATACCAAACTCTGGGTATTCTCATTAAAAAATCTGTACTCTACACGATAATGCCAACTCACCATTTCACAGTTCTAGAACTCTTGCTGCACCACATTTACAAGATTCCAGTTAGTGTATTATGAAAATAATTTCTGTGGTAGTACATACTCTCTTAACTGCTGCTGGTATTTTAGGGCCAACTCCCACCCTTCATTCTGGGATCCTTGTCTGGTTTGTGTTTACATATGTCTTGTGCATGCTGTTACAATTGCTTCACAGCAATTGTTCATGTGTATAACTCTCTCTCTCTCTCTCCCTCTCTCTCTCTCTCTCTCTCTCTCTCTCACACACACACACACACACACACACACAGAGTGAAGTTTCCTTGAGAAGTTATGTACTTCTTTTGCTCTTCACAGTCTTTATGTCCGTCTTCAGGGAAGATGCCTGAGCCTTGGTGCGAGTTGTTGTATGTTCTGTAACTTACTGTTTCCAAGTGGATTTTAATTCTTTTAATGTTGTGCTTGGCACTCAACTGTTTCATGACCTCTCTATTATTAGTTTTCTATAGGGGTGATTACACACTATCACACACTTAGCACTCTGAGTCACAAAAAATCTGTGCATGAGATATCATTGTGTCTCACTAGTGAAGAGGTTCCAAGTAAGCAATGGTTTTCTTCCACCCTCGGGCTGTTAGTGGAATCCATTCCTGTGAAGTGACACTGAGCTCTCTGCTTCTTGGTGGCTCTCACCTCAGCGCTACTCTTGACACCTCTCCTGGCTACTACCTGCATAGAGACTTAAAATGTCAGCAACAATCCTCATTTAGAAAGACAAATGGGATGTGCACTGAACTTATGACAGGAGTCTACCACAAAAGGCATCTGAAAGACTCTACCTAGCAGTGTTTCAAAGCAGACACTAAGACTCATAACCAAACCCTCGGCAGAGTGCAGGGAATCATATGAAAGAAGGGAAGTTAGTATGATATGGAAAGGATAGGAGCTCTACAAGGACCAAACATATCTGGGCACAGGGTCTTATCTGAGACTGACACTCAACCAAGGACCATCTATGGATATAACCTAGAACTTCTGCTCGGATGTGGCCCGTGGTAGCTCAGTAACCAAGTAGTTTTCCAAAGTAAGGGGAACACGGACTATTTCTAACAGGATCTCAAGGGCAGGCTGTTTGACCCCCCCCCCCCCGGGGAGGAGCAGTCTGTTAGGCCACAGAGGAGGACTTTGCAGCCAGCCCTGAAGATACCTGATAAAACAGGGTCAGATGAAAGGGGAGGAGGTCCTCCTCTATCAGTGGACTTGGAAAGGGGCAGGGAGGAGACCAGGGAGGGAGTGTGGGGTTGGGGAGGGAA
Organism: Psammomys obesus; assembly: GCF_907164565.1. Taxonomy (NCBI): domain Eukaryota; kingdom Metazoa; phylum Chordata; class Mammalia; order Rodentia; family Muridae; genus Psammomys; species Psammomys obesus. The sequence goes on along the minus strand of NW_026587216.1, from coordinate 46,203,321 downwards.
TGAGGGAGCGGGATACAGCTGGGGCACAGAGTTAACAAAATGTAACTAAAAAGAAAAAAATAATAAAAAAAATGTCAGCAACATAAATCAAGGCTGATGTAGCTTTTACACTGCCATCTTTCTCATATCTCATGAGATTAGGAGTCCACTGTAGAAAGCAAAGAAAACTCTCAGTTTTGAAAGTCTTTTCCTCAATCTCAATTTCAAAATATCTTGTTCCAGTTACATGAATTGCATGGATGCCAGGAGTCAGCACAAATGTGCTTCTGAAGGAGCATTTTTCCAACTACATTGGTCTCAACACTGAGTCACTTAAAATATCAACCAACTCTACTATAAAGTCAGAATTCAAAGTGTCATTACCTGAAAGTCCCCCATCAATTCATCTAAATTAAGACTAGGTGGACTCTGGTCTACAACTCTCAATTTATGGGCCTGAATGTCTAGAGATGCAGTTCTATGCTTTGGGAAGTAGAGATAGCATTTCAAAGCTTAACATAACATCAATAGCAATTTTAGATATGAATGGGAAAAAATGGAAGGAAAATGGACTTACAGTCTCACAAATTTCTAAATGACAGTGGGATCAATTCTATTTGGGATTAATGACCAGGAAATGATTTTATGGGCCTAGTAGCTGTGCCCTCTGAACTCTTAGGGCCATGCTCAGAGTTATCCTTGAAATATTTTTGAAGATGTCATGTTTCCCTCCCAATCCCACCCTCCTTTCCTTGTCTCCTCCCTGGAGGAGGAAGAACCTCCTCCCCTTTCATTGGACCCTGGTTTATCAGGTATCTTCAGGCCTGGCTGCAAAGTTCTCCTCTGTGGCCTTAGCAGGGATGCTCCTCCCTTGGAGAATGGGGAGGTCAAAGAGTCTGCCATTGATTTCATGTCAGAAATAGTCCCTGTTCCCCTTACTAGGGTACCCACTTGGATACTGAGCTACCATGGCCTACATGCAAGCAGAGGTTCTAGGTTATATCCATACATGGTCCCTGGTTGGAGAAACAGTCTCATATAAGACCCCTGTGCCCAGATATATTTGGGTTCTTGTAGAGCTCTTATCCTCTCCTGTCATGTATATATATATATATATATACATAAATATATATACATACATAAATATATATATATTTGGTTCTTGTAGAGCTTTTATCCTCTCCTGTCATGTTTTAAGCCAAATTTTTATCATCTTTGTTCCTGCTTGTAGAATTTTGGGGTTTTAACATCTTTATTTCTTTCACACTCTATGCTCTTTTCAATCACATTTCAGAGTGCTTCAGGTGACCTAGACATCTTAGGCATGCTGTTGGATTTATTTCCATGTTATGTATCTTTACAAGTCAATATTTTGATCCTTAGATTTTTCTGTGGAAAATCCGTTACCTATTGTTGGCTTTTGAGGGATTGGGGAGACCATCTTTTTAAACCTCACAGATAGTTTGCTGTTTATTTGAAGGGATCTATGAGTCAAACTCTCAACCTTTTCACGACTGTTTGTATTACTGCTTACCTAATAATTTGATTGAAGGATCAACCCAAGGAGAAAATTATTAGCTTCTTCAGCTAAAGTAAGTGTATATTAATATTATAATTAGTTTTCTAAAAAAAATATGTGTTCCCTTAAAATGTATTTAAATGATAAAACCATGAAAATGCTTTTAGTATAATGAATGGTGGCTTCCTAAATAGATTTTCTGTGATGTTTCTTTATACCATTTTTTAAATGATTACATTTTTAGAAGACAAAAAACAAGAAAAGAAAAAGAAAACCACCATCAGTTGCTATTCTAACTTGAATTGTCTTGTATTCTCCATAGCATAAAAATTTGGAAGTAATCTTGTTAAAGACAATTGCACCATTTTTGTGATCAAATTTTTCAAAGCAATGTCACTAATAAGTTGGAATTTTATCAGTAAAATATAACAACACTCATCCATTTACTTGAGTGCTAAAGATAAAAATAATAAAATAGGTTTCATTTCTCTAGGCTATTGAGACACTGAATATTTTGACAGATCCATGTGACAGTAGTGAAAGGGATGGCTGGGGTGGACAATAAGAGCACTTAAGGAATACAAATAACACAGTCAGATTTTCATTCCCATTTAGAAATGTTTCCTTCACATAAAATCATTTAATACATGTACCTGTTAAAGATTAAATTATAATATTCAGGCTTCCTTAAATACAAATTTTCTTTACCTTACAGGAGACTTAAGAGATAAGAGATTCTTTTGAAATGCACCTTGAAAAAGGCTCTAATTTTAGCAAAACACTGTGTTTCATAATCAATGACATGAATTTCATGAAAACTGCAATATTACAATGTCATGTTTACTTTTAAGTTCATTTGGGACTATAGAGAAAGGTGAGGAATTAAGAGCAAGTACCAATATTCTAGACTTCAGCTTATCTCCCAGAACCCACCGTGGGTGGCTCAGCCTATAACGGCAGCTCCAGGAGAGGTGAGATCCCTGGCTTTAGGCATTTTATGCACACGTGTATGTGTGTACATGCATTAACACACAAATACACAAACAGTTGTTTTTACATACTATACTTTTTGAGACATTCGAGGATTAATCCCATATGTGAAATTATAATATTTATATAACATAATTATCATACTATTGACTATATAATCATAATGTAGCTCCATTTACTAGGTTTCTTTAAACTAAAATGTAGCATAGTATTTTTACGTCATCACTTCCAATTTATCAATTAAGTACATGATATAATGTGAATATAAATACAGAGCCCAGACTGTGTTGATAATTAATAAATTATATGAATATATTCTGAATGTAAAAAGAAGTGATAACAATAATATGAAACTGACATGAAAAATAACTTATGTGGAAGGACACAAAGATTTAACCTTAGAGGTATTTAAATGTTGAGGCTCATAACAGAATAGCTACGTTAGCAAGGCTGCCTTTCCTGCTGCAGAACACGTTTCTCAGTTCAGAGGGGGTGGCATTACATCCTACTTCACTGCTCCACTGCAATCTGCTCCTGACAGGACCATCCATCTGTTTAGCCTGAACAACCCTGCGTTTGCCTATGTGCTTATCCACAGATGTAAGTAGGAGGTTGGCTACAGGTTTTCTGACTTACGCTCGAATCCAAGCGAATGTGGCACATTGGGAAGCAGAGCTGCACATGTTCTTCTCTAATTGGGAAATTTCTCCTTTGACTTTCAGAATAGCACAGAAGCAAAGACTGTGTTAGACAGACCTAGATTCTGAGCAGATCTTACTCTGCTTGAAGAAAGCTGGAAGTATAAGAAAGGAAGGGCTCTCAAGAAGCGAGGGGTTTCTCTGGAAGGGGTGAGCAGCTGGCATCCTTTATAAGTTCTCTGAGTAGCCTTGGCAAGAGGACAAACATCTCGAGAAGAGTCTGCGGGTTCAATGTGGTCCGCAAATGGCTCTGAATTATCCAAAAGGTTTAGTAATTACAGCCCGGTTCTTTCCATAAGGTGTGACGGACATCTTTTTAACATTTTGATGACTGTGTTTATATGATAGCTTTGAGCATTTGAATTATTTTCATTAAAGGAATGGTGGCTTTTGTTTTGTTTATGATCGGAAGTTGTGGTGGATGAGCATAACTCAAATGCTGTACTTCATTCACCCTCTTAGAATGAATCAAGACAACCACTTAGCTGTGTCGAGCCATGTGCAGTGTTGATAAGGGCGAAACATACCAAACATGTGTCAAGCCTTTCAAAAGTCTGAAACTATGGAGCAGCACTCAGCATGATTTATGACGGTGCATTTTGTGCTTGAAATTATTTTGACTGCTGACGGTAATTGCTTTACAAGAACAATCTAGCCTCCTCCCTTCTCAGAACACTTAGGGTTGAGGCGTATCACTTTGCTGCAGCTTTGTTTGTGCCGCTTTCTTTGAACCTTCTTGGTTTTTAACCATTTAACTAGTCAGAGGTCCAGCTCAAATGCTATGTACTCTATGAATCTGTCCTTCATCCTCCCAGTCAATATGAATGATTAAGCATTCATATTCTTGTTTCAGTTGCACTGTGCTGAGCCTGTCATTTGCTACCATACTTTAAATTTTGAATTGAGTACTGATTATATACATGCATTTCCTACAAGATTCTATTAACATTTAAATATCTGTATGGCTATTCCTCAATAACATATAGGAAGGAAAACAGAATCTCAATAAATGCTTACTGGGTGGATTTTTAGGTATTCATAAAACAAATGCAAGTTCCAGTAAAACATTTTATGTATATCTGGAGAGTTAAGTTTTAAATCTAGTGGCACTTTTAGAATTGCATTATATTTTCTATTTTCTGCTCCTTTATAGTTCAGACATATTTCTTAATGAACATGCAGGTGTGACATATAATAGAGTCCCATAAGAAAATCCAAGTGTTAAAACTAGAGTTTGTGAAAAGTGAGTGATAGACATAAGACCTAGGAAGTAAATGAACCATTGGAAATGGGAAGACATTAGTAAACAGTACTGACAATGTAGGTTTTACCTTTCTTGACAGATATTTTATACTGGTGGAAGAGGGCAGGGAGTGCAGAGAGAATTCCCTGTTATAGGAAAGGGAGACAGTACTCCCATTCCTATCAGCCTCGCATGCCTCCTGCTTATTTTACATTAAAGAAGAATCCTACTTCAAAAGATGCTGTAATTTCTGTGGTATGCAGGTGCAAATACTATGCTGGGCAGTTAGTATTTTACTTTGCTGAAATGTGCTTCGCTGTTTCCCAAAGGAAAGACAGATGGGAAGAGAAGATTCAAGAGCACACCACACACACACACACACACACACACACACACACACACACACACAGCACTAAATTAATGTTAAGTATCATGACTGCTTTCTAGAAACAAATATTAAAACCTTGTTTGTTTTAGGTCTAATACTGAAGATAGTTAAATGAGAAGGTACAAAATTATGATAACCATAAATTCTACTAAACAAGCAACTATAAAAAGCTCCTTTGTAGGTCATCTGACAGGGATGATGAACTGCACTGGGATGTTTGGAATAGTCCTGGAAGTTCAAAAGGCTGAAGAGTCTTAGTATTTTCACTGACTCAGTTTCATTCTTTATGGAGCTTATTCACTGCATTTCCTGCTGACCACTCCAAAGCCATTTCCCTTGCCTCGGCAGGAATATTTCTTACAGATTTGCAAGTGAAGAGTCAATTATAGATATGTGGACTTTCAACCAGGAGACATCAAGGAACCAAAAGTATTTTACAAAAAATAAATCTCTTACATACATCATTTTGGCTTTAACTAAACTGTGTGTGTGTGTGTATGAATGAGTGAGCAAGAGAGAGAAAAAGAGAGAGACTACAGGAAGAAAGATAGAACTTTGAGATTATAGCAATGTCTTTATCACAAGCACTGAGTCATTTGTGAATAACTCAAAACTCTTATTAATTTAGGGACTTGTTATAATTTTATCATGTTCATAGCAAAATAATTACTTACTCTTCTTCTTCCTACCAATGTAGACTCACATGTTTATTGCTTAAAGAGCAGTTAGATTCCTTACTCACATTGAGTATGAAATTCAGCATTTCTGAAGCAGTATTTTCTGTTTTACTTTTAGTTAATGAAGTGGCCTTTGGCCCTAACTAAAGCATAGAATTGTATGCATTAAATCAGTAACTTATGGTAGTTGTCTATTGCAGAGTTTCATGGGTTAAGACTATCATGATTTAATGTTAATAACACTATGACTCATTTTTACAATTGTTTTACATTTGTGAAATATTTAGTATTCTATGTATATTTAAGTATTATCCTTCTACTACTAAATTATGTTATCCTTTTGAAATTATGAATAAACCAAAAGGAGATTGGTGAAGAAAGGTTTTCAGAACTGTGTATACCAAAGCAATACTCATCATGATCTCAATGACCTCACTGAAGGCATCTCTTACTGATTCTGACATAGATAAGAGTCTCTGTGTGCTATATACTTTCTTTTCACATCTAAGAGTTATTATGGTGGTTACACGATTGTATCAAATGAGTTTTAGAGAGTTCATTCGCTTCCTTTTAATAAATATTTAGGATTCAAAGACAATATGACTTCAGTGACACCTAAAACACACATTATGACAGAAACAGTTCACGTTTGGAGCTCAGAGTACTCTAAGATTTATCAGAAAAAAACAAATGACAGAATATTTACATGTACATGGAATATTCAATTTTCAAAGTTTGGAAAGTAATTGAACAGTTGCCTCAATAAACAAAGAAAGTAAAATGATCTTTTATGAAAGCCTTGGCTTTACAGAGCCAGAGCAACAGTACACTGATGCATTTTATATAGCTGACCATATCGAATCAGTACTACTTGGATTACAGAGTAGTATCAAGTATAAGTTATAAACTTATCTTTAATTTTAGTAAGTTAATTGTAGTTTAATAGTCTGTCTAATTTGTCAGCCTGAAATCCACCAAATTAGGTCTTTTCCATGCATGGTCCTTGGTTGATTCATCAGTTTCTGCAGGGCCTTCTGGGCCCAGAATTTTTTTTGGGGGGGAGGGACGGGGGCTCTGTTGATCTCCTTATGGCGCTCCTGTTCCCTCCAGGTCTTTCTATCTTCCTCTTTCTCCATAAGATTCCCTGCACTCTGCCTAAAGTTTGAACCCTTCTTCAGATGTAGTCCATGGGCAGCTCAGTCTCTATAGGGTCCTCTAGTAAGGGGAGCAGGAACAGTCTTTTTATAAAAATTATTTTTATTTACTTTTGTATTTATTTTTATTATTAGTTATTATTATTATTTATTATAATTGATTTACTTTGTATCTCAGCTGTAGCCCCTTCGCTCATCTCCTCCCGGTCTTACCCTCCCTCCCTCTTCTCCCTCCATACCCCTTCCCTAGTCTACTGATGGGGACATCCTCCTCCTCCTTTTCCATCTGACCCTAGCCTATCAGGTCTCATCAGGCCTGGCTTCATTGTCTTCCTCTATGGCCTTTAAAGGCTACCCCCTCTTCAGGGGGAGGTGATTAAAGAGCCTGCCCCTGAGTCCATGTCAGAGACAGCTCCTTCTCCCCATGCTAGGGAAACCTACATGGAGACTGAGCTGCCATGGTCTACATCTGAGCAGGGGATCTAGGTCCTCTCCATGCATGGTACTTGGTTGGAGTATCAGTCTTTGTAGGCACCCACGGACCCAAATTTTATTGGTTATGTTGGTCTCCTTGTGGAGCTACTGTCCCCTACAGGTCTTTCTATCTTCCCCTTCTTCTTTTGATTACCTGATGGGGTGGCCTTACTGGGCCATAGAGGAAGAAGATCCAGGCAGTACTGATGAAACCTGATAGGCAAGGTCATATAGTAGCGGAGGAGGACCTCCCCTACCAGTGTTCTGGGGGGGGGGTTAATTTCCAAGATAAAGATCATTAATATTGGGGGCGGAGCCAAGATGGCGACTAGCACACACAGTTTCCAAGCTGTGGAAGAGAAAAAGTTCTGAGTTGATGAGTGGAAGAACTTCTGAAGCCAGGGAAACAACGGAGAGACTTTCTAAACAACAGGGAACATCGCCGGAGGTGAAAACCTTGGTCTCGGGTCACCCAGGGACTTGTTTGGGGAAGGTGAGAAACGATCCTTTGATCTCTCGGCACTCCCCTCCCCCAGACCTCCCTCCTCCTCGGCACAGCAGACTCGCCTTTCTCAGCGCAGACCTAACTGCCTGGGGCCTGCAGCCACTGAGGCTGAGCCCCAAGTCCTTTATCGGCAAAGGCCAGCAGTACTGTGTCTCGGAGCCCCAGATTCACACGCGGCGGCTGCACCATGCTCCCAGGGCCCGAGTCTGCAAGACGCCATACTAGCTCCGCAGGAGCGCCATCACTGATGGTACGGCCCGCCCAATCCCACAGTGACAGAGAATACGCTATATACTCACCAAAACCAGACAGAAACGCCATACAAGCTAGACACACCAGGCACTGGGCCTCCGAAGCTTGGAGAGCACAGTAAAGAGACCCCAGGACTTCCCAGAAAGCATCTGGACTAGCAACCCAGTCTCCAGTTACAGCGGGACTTTCCAACCTGGCGGCGGAGCAGCACTGAGCTGGCAGGGCACATCAGCCCTCCAGTTTAAGACTAACCAGGGCCAAACCAGAGAACAGAAAGGCTGGTTACCCCGATTCCCACTGACGTGACCACCCTGAAATCTCCAGCTGCAGCAAGACCTCATAACCTGGCAGTGACAGCAGCACGGAACTGGCGGAGCACATCAAAGAAGCAGGGCCAAACCAGAGAGCAGACAGCCCAGATACGCCGATCTCTGCCAAGTGTCCTGCCTGTAAGTGAGTGCACCCTTGAGAATCTGCAGCTCCACTGATCCTGGCTTCTTCTAAAACAGAAGCCAGGCATCGAACCCCCTCCCACCCATATACCCACTTTGGGAAACAGAGGGGCACTTGGAACATTGAAGGTCCTGCTCTGTGGGTCTAATTGAGGAGTTAAGGCAGTTAATGCCAGAAATTGCGCTGCGATCATCACTAGCGCCTGCGATATATACATTGCAGAGCCCCTCCCACACACTCAAGGGTTTAACATTAGCCATCACTCTGTCCCTCGAGACACACGCCCACACCCACTTACACACACACACACATATACACACACACGCACGCACGCTTGCATTTGCCTCTGTTTGCGCCTGCGTACTTTCCTCCCACAGGTACAGCTAGTCCTCAGCATACGCTAAGGACACTGGACCTCTCTCAACTTCCTGAAGAATTCTCCAGACTCGAGAGAGAGACAGTACCAGTCTGATCGGCTGAATCCAAAAACAAACAGGGAAGGTCTCAGATAAGCCAATGGCCAGGGGTAGGCGAAAGAACATTTCCAACATAAATCAGGACATCATGACTTCACCAGCAAACCCCAAAATCGATGGATATTCCAAATCATCAGAAGCACAGGAAAATGACCTTAAAGCCATGCTTGCTCAATTATTTGAGGCTCATAAGGAGGAAATGAACAAATCTTTCAAAGAGATGGCCAGTCAATTGGAGGTAAAGAAAGAAGAAATAGACAAAACCCTTAAAGAAACACAGGCAAACATAGCCAAACAAATAGAGGCACAAGTAGAGAAGAAATTAGTGGCATACAAAAAGGAAATGAACAAAGAAATAGAGTCCATCATAGAGAGACAGGAATCCAAATTCAAACACATAAAAGAAATGGTGCAAGGCATGAAAACAGAATTAGAATCAATAAAGAAAACACAAAGTGAGAAAACTCTTGAGCTGGAGAACTTGGAGAAAAGATCAGGAACCACAAAAGTAAGCATCACCAACAGAATACAAGAGATGGAAGAGAGAATCTCTGGAGCTGAAGACACACTTGCAGAAATTGATACTTCTCTCAAAGAAAAAGTAAAATCAGAAAAATTCCAATCACAAAATATCCAAGAAATCAAGGATGCTATGAAAAGACAAAATCTAAGAATAATAGGAATTGATGAAAAAGAAGACTCCAGGCTCCAAGGTCCAGAAAATATTTTCAAAAAAATCATAGAAGAAAATTTTCCCAACTTAAAGAAAGAGATGTCCATAAATATACAAGAGGCCTACAGAACACCAAATAGACTAGACCAGAAAAGAAACACATCACGTCACATCATAGTCAAAACACTAAATCTACAGAACAAAGAAAAGATATTAAAAGCAGCAAGGGAAAAAGGCCAAGTAACATATGAAGGTAGACCTATCAGAATCACACCAGACTTCTCATCAGAAACTATGAAAGCCAGAAGGGCCTGGGCAAGCATCATGGAGACTCTAAGAGATCACAAATGTCAACCCAGACTACTATACCCTGCAAAGCTTTCAATCAACATAGATGGAGAAAACAAAATATTCCATGACAAAACTAAATTTACGCAATATCTATACAGCAAACCAACCCTACAGAAGATACTAGAAGGAAAACTCCAATCCAACGAAAACGAATTCACCCAAGAAAACAGGGCATACAGATAATGTCCCAACAAAAATGAAAAGAAAACAAGCAATGAAACAAGGTAAGATCATCGACTCCATTACACAAGGAACTAACATGCATTGGTCAATATTATCTATCAATATTAATGGACTCAACTCACCAATAAAAAGACACAGGCTAACAGAATGGTTACGGAAACAGGACCCAACATTCTGTTGCATCCAAGAAACACACCTATGCAACAAAGATAAACACTACCTCAGAGTAAAGGGCTGGAAAAATGTTTTTCAAGCAAATGGTTCCAGAAAACAAGCTGGAGTAGCCATCCTAATATCTAATAAAATAGACTTTCAACCCAAGTTAATCAAAAAAGATAAGGACGGCCACTATATTCTCATCAAAGGAAAAATCCAACAAGAGGACATCACAATTTTGAATATCTATGCCCCAAATACAAGAGCACCTACATTCGTAAATGAAACAATATTAAAGCTTAAATCATACATTGATCCTAATACCTTAATAGTGGGAGACTTCAACACCCCACTCTCATCAAGGGACAGATCAACCAGACAGACACCAAATAGGGAAATGAAAGCACTCACAGAATCCCTAAATCAAATGGACCTAATAGATGTCTACAGATCTTTTCACCCAAACTCAAAAGAGTACACCTTCTTTTCAGCACCACATGGAACCTTCTCCAAAATAGACCATATAGTTGGTCACAAAGCAAGCCTCAACAGATACAAAAGGATTGAAATAATCCCTTGTATACTATCTGACCACCATGGACTAAAGCTGGACATCAACAACAACAGAAACAACAAAAAGCCTACACACACATGGAAACTGAACAACTTACTACTCAATGACAGCTGGGTCAAGGAAGAAATAAAGAAAGAAATTAAAGACTTTCTAGAATTCAATGAAAATGAAGGCACAACATACCCAAATTTATGGGACACATTGAAAGCAGTGCTCAGAGGAAAATTTATAGCACTAAGTGCCTACAAGAAGAAATCTGTAACATCACATACAAACAACTTAATGGCCCAACTGAAAAACCTAGAAAAAAAAGAAGCAGATACACCCAAGAGGAGCAGACGGCTGGAAATAATCAAACTAAGGGCAGAAATCAATCAATTAGAAACAAATAAAATTATCCAAAGAATCAATGAAACAAAAAGCTGGTTCTTTGAGAAAATCAACAAGATAGACAAACCCTTAGCCAAACTAACTAAAAAGCAGAGAGAAACCATACAAATCAGCAAAATCAGAAAGGAAAATGGGGACATAACTACAGACACTGAGGAAATCCAAACGATTATTAGGTCATACTACAAAAGCCTATATGGCACAAAATTTGAAAATCTAAATGAAATGGATAACTTTCTTGACAGATTCCATCTACCAAAATTAAGTCAAGATCAGGTAGAAAGACTGAATAGTCCTATATCTCCCAAGGAAATAGAAGCAGTCATTAACAGTCTCCCCTCCAAAAAAAGCCCTGGACCAGATGGCTTCAGCGCAGAATTCTACAAGACCTTCAAAGAAGTACTAACACCAATTCTCCTCAAACTATTCCATAAAATAGAAACAGAAGGAACACTACCAAACTCATTCTATGAAGCCACAGTCACTTTGATACCTAAACCACACAAAGATCCAACAAAAAAAGAGAACTTCAGACCTATCTCTCTTATGAACATTGATGCAAAAATACTCAATAAAATACTTGCAAACCGAATCCAAGAACACATCAAAGATATCATCCACCATGACCAAGTAGGCTTCATCCCAGGAATGCAAGGGTGGTTCAACATACGGAAATCCATCAATGTAATCCACCACATAAACAAAATGAAGGAGAAAAACCACATGATCATCTCCTTAGATGCTGAAAAAGCATTTGACAAAGTCCAGCACCCATTTATGTTTAAAGTCTTGGAGAGATCAGGGATACAAGGCACATACCTAAAGATAGTAAAGGCAATATACAGCAAGCCTATAGCCAACATCAAACTCAATGGAGAGAAACTTAAATCAATCCCACTGAAATCAGGGACAAGACAAGGCTGCCCACTCTCTCCATATCTCTTTAACATTGTACTTGAAGTCCTAGCCAGAGCAATAAGACAACTAAAGGAGATCAGGGGATACAAATCGGAAAGGAAGAGGTCAAAGTGTCACTATTTGCAGATGATATGATAGTATACATGAGCGACCCCAAAGATTCAACCAGAGAACTTCTTCAGCTGATAAACACCTTCAGCAAAGTGGCAGGATACAAAATCAACTCAAAAAAATCAGAGGCCCTCTTGTATACCAAAGACAAAAAGGCTGAGAAAGAAATTAGGGAAACAACACCCTTCACAATAGCCACTAACAACATAAAGTACCTTGGTGTGACTCTAACCAAGCAAGTGAAAGACCTATTTGAGAAAAACTTCAAGTCTTTGAAGAAAGAAATTGAAGAAGATCTCAGAAGATGGAAAGATCTCCCGTGCTCATGGATTGGTAGGATTAACATTGTGAAAATGGCCATCCTGCCAAAAGCAATCTACAGATTCAATGCAATTCCCATCAAAATACCAACTCAATTCTTTACAGACCTTGAAAAAAAGATTCTCAGCTTCATATGGAGAAACAAAAAACCCAGAATCTCCAAAACGATCCTGTACAACAACAGATCATCTGAAGGTATCTCCATTCCCGATCTCAAGCTGTACTACAGGGCAACAGTAATAAAAACTGCATGGTATTGGCATAGAAACAGAAAGGAGGATCAATGGAATCGCATAGAAGACCCAGAAATAAACCCACACACCTATGAATTCTCAATATTTGACAAAGAAGCCAAATCCATTCAATGGAAAAAAGACAGCATCTTCAACAAATGGTGCTGGACCAACTGGATGTCTACATGCAGAAAAATGAAAATAGATCCATATCTATCACCCTGCACAAAACTAAAGTCCAAGTGGATCAAGGACCTCAACATAAAACCAGATACTCTAAATCAGCTGGAAAAAAAAGTGGGAAACAGCCTAGAATTCATTGGCACAGGAGACAACTTCCTGAACAGAACACCAACAGCACAGGCTCTAAGAGCAACAATCAATAAATGGGACCTCATGAAACTGAAAAGCTTCTGTAAAGCAAAAGACACTGTCATCAAAACAAATAGACAGCCTACAGATTGGGAAAGAATCTTCACCAACCCTTTATCTGACAGAGGGCTAATATCAAGTATATATAAAGAACTAAAGAAGCAGAAAAGCAACAAACCAAGTAATCTACTTAAAAAATGGGGAACAGAGCTAAACAGAGAATTCTCGAAAGAGGAACGTCGAATGGCAGAGAAACACTTAAAGAAATGCTCAACCTCATTAGCCATTAGGGAAATGCAAATCAAAACGACCCTGAGATATCACCTTACACCCATCAGAATGGCCAAGATGAAAAACTCAAGTGATAGCATATGCTGGAGAGGTTGTGGAGAAAAGGGAACCCTCCTCCATTGCTGGTGGGAATGTAAACTGGTTCAACCACTCTGGAAGTCAATCTGGCGCTTTCTCAGACAACTAGGAGTAGTGCTACCTCAAGACCCAGCTATACCACTCCTAGGTATATACCCAAAATTTGCTCAAGTACACAACAAGGACATTTGTTCAACCATGTTCATAGCAGCTTTATTTGTAATAGCCAGAACTTGGAAACAACCCAGATGTCCATCAACGGAGGAATGGATACAGAAACTGTGGTATTTTTACACAATGGAATACTACTCAGCAATCAAAAAGGAAGAAATCATGAAATTTGCAGGCAAGTGGTGGGATCTAGAAAAGATCATTCTGAGTGAAGTATCCCAGAAGGAGAAAGACAAACTTGGTATATACTCGCTTATATAGACCTACAAGACATGATAAACATAATGAAATCTACACACCTAAAGAAGATAATCAAGAAAGTGGACACAGGCGAAGGTGATTAATCCTCATTTAGAAAGACAAATGGGATGTGCATTGAACTTATGACAGGAGTCTATCAAAAAAGGCATCTGAAAGACTCTACCTAGCAGTGTTTCAAAGCAGACACTAAGACTCATAACCAAACCCTCGGCAGAGTGCAGGGAATCATATGAAAGAAGGGAAGTTAGTATGATATGGAAAGGATAGGAGCTCCACAAGGACCAAATATATCTGGGCACAGGGTCTTTTCTGAGACTGACACTCAACCAAGGACCATCTATGGATATAACCTAGAACTTCTGCTCGGATGTGGCCTGTGGTAGCTCAGTAACCAAGTAGTTTTCCAAAGTAAGGGGAACACGGACTATTTCTAATAGGATCTCAAGGGCAGGCTGTTTGACCCCCACCCCAGGGGAGGAGCAGTCTGTTAGGCCACAGAGGAGGACTTTGCAGCCAGCCCTGAAGATACCTGATAAAACAGGGTCAGATGAAAGGGGAGGAGGTCCTCCTCTATCAGGGGACTTGGAAAGGGGCAGGGAGGAGACCAGGGAGGGAGTGTGGGGTTGGGGAGGGAATGAGGGAGCGGGATACAGCTGGGACACAGAGTTAACAAAATGTAACTAAAAAGAAAAATAAAATAAAAATAAAAAAATTAAAAAAAAAAGATCATTAATATTTTGTATGATCTGTTTATTACAATTTTAGTTACTTTAAAAAAGTTTTGTACACTGTATTTTGATCATATTCTTCCTCTCCCAAATTCTCCCAGATCCTTCCCACCTAATTTCATGTTCTTTCTCTTTAAAATAAACAAAACAAAAAGCCCAAACCATAACAACAAACCACACAAAAAGTTTTGTGTTGGTCAACTGAAGCCCACCCTGCAGCATGGTTGATGGACTAAATGTCACTCCATTGCTGAATACTGATTTTTCCTCTCCCAGTTATCAATTTCATGCAGCTAGCTTCTTGGTTAAGGGTGGGATGTTGTGCCCACTTTTTCTCCATGCAAACATTTTATATGGCTTGAATTTGTGCACACCTTGTGATAATGTCTTTTTAAACTATTGATTTTATTACTTCAGTGAGTCTCTGAGGACACTGTGTTTGTCAAGAGAATTTTTTAACGGTAAAACACTGGTAAAAATCTTTAATAAAATTCATTGTTCTGTCTCTTAGGGTCTGTGGAATGTCACCTTTTATTTCACACGATGTTTGTTTACTTTCTTTGATTTGGAGCAGAATCAGCTCTGTAGCCAAGCTAGAGCAGGATTCACTGTGTACCCCATGCTACTCTCAAAGTTCCCACAATCCTCCTGCCTCAGCCTCCCATGTTACGGTATTATGAGTGTGAGGCAGGAACCAAATGTGTTTTTCTATTTGTTTTGAATAGATTTGAAGAGCTCTCTCTTTCTTGTGGTTAACTTTTAACACAGTTGACTTTTATTATTTCACTAAGACTATGGTTTTCTGTATTCTGCTTCATTTGTATTTATGCTACTTGAACACTAATTATTGAGTTTGAAAACAGCTGTCACATTTTAAAGATCTTTTTGATTATACCATTTTGAGGCTCTAAATTTACTTGCCCAGATATCATTTGTTCTCTCTATGATCTGATAGTATCATTTGCTTCTACGTTTCTATTATGACCTATTGTTAAAATGCTAATTTTATCATTATATTATCTGTGTGCTTGTTTGTAAATTGTGTCATTGATTCATTTTACACAGAACTAGCCTAAAGTTTGGTTTGCATAGTGCTTATTTGTGTTTACCCAGTCTGCTTTGCAGAATAGAAATGGTAGGACAAATTTCTTGAAGTTTTTATATGTATTAAAATGCTAATGGAAATGTGAAAATTATAGTGTCTACAAATGGTCATTATTTAAGGATAACCAACTGTGTAGTTCAAATCATCCTATAATTATGTGTTTTGTCATTTTTATCTATGAAACACTGAAAACTATTTTTTAAAAGAAACTATAACTAGAGAACTATAAACTTCTTGTTAGAATTCTGTTTTCTTGAGACTGGGTATTAGTTCAGCGCTGAAAGCACTCACTCAGCATGCACAAGGCTGTGGATTTGATTTCCATTGGTACAAGAATTAAAAATATAAATTATTGTCATTTTGTAGTTGATAATTTCATTTAGTCATGTATACCTTTAAAATTTCTGTAAATTCCTTGTTAATATTATCTTTAACTATTATAACATATTTCTTACACATAATAAAAATATCCCATGAAGCCAAAAATAAAGATATGCATGTATACATGATGCATGTGCTATTGAGAAAATAAAATAAACCATCTTCTCTGAGTCAAATGTCATAGGCTATGATTCTCTTGGCAAGTAGAGTCTTTGACTAAGTATCCAATCTCTTCCATTTAGTGGGAAAAAAATCCGACTAAGAGCTGAATGGTTTTCCAATAATGTTTAGTCTTTACTGTAATGGAGCAATATTATTTTCCCATTAGGAAGTAAGTGAATGAGAATAGAAACCACCTGGGAAACATCTAATTAAAGATTTTTCTCTACATTCACTAAAACCATTTCCCTTCTACTGCCTTCTGAAGTCTGAGTTATCATAAAAACATTCTTTCTAGTTTTTAACAGACGGTATATATATTACATTAATCTTCTCAATTAATGTTTTGGAAGAGAGCTCCTTGAAAATTTAAGAAAAAAATTCTTAGTAGTACACATGGAAACTGAGCAAAAATTAATTTCCTTTGTAGTCTGCAGTGTTGACAATTCAACATAGTGGAAGCGGTCATCATCTTATGCATGCTCATCATTTTCCTACCACTATTTCCTAGACTGTATTTCTCCAAGGCCACATTCTCAAACTCTTTTATCTTGACGATCTATTAATAAACAGTTTCCTTCATTTTCACCTCTCTGCACACTGCTGCCTTCAGTAGAAATGACTGTTCTCCCACACCAGTCTACAACAGGGCTAGCAACCATTCTTGTTCTACTGACATTAAATCAAGTTTTGTTTTTTCTCTATTTAATAAGCACTGTTTATTCAAATTTGTGAAATGCGGCTTTTGTCAATTGTAGCACTTCCTTTCTTGTCGTGTCTAATCTCTCAAATATTATCCCCTTTATAAAAGAAGGAAATGAAAGCCTACTAAAATCTCCTTCAGAGCAATTCATACTATCACCAAAAAAGCAAATGTCATAAAATTCATTTGGAAAACACATACACAACCCAGAAGATTTACTTAATCCTAAGGCCTTCCCCTATTTGTGCTACTATAGCTACTCTGTATATCCACCCTGGATCTTGGATGTACTTGAATTTATTCAATTTCCCCACCTCAATGTATAGACTTGAAATTATAATTTTTCCAAAGATTTTAAATAATATTATTGTTCAATATGGCTCAAGAAAATCACCATAGTTAATGTGGTGATTTATGACAGTGTGAATTCATACTCATTAACCAACCTCAGGCATTACTAGCTATGGGTCATTCTATAGATTTTTTTTTTCCTGCTTCATCTTGCACTCTCTAAATGTTTTCAAGCATTCTCCCTTTCTAAATCTCATGATTCACTCTCCTGTTTCTCTGTTTCAGCAGGGGATGGTCATGGTATGTACAAAGCATTTACATATTTGTGAATAAAACTGATGCAATTTTCCAAAGGTTCATGCTTTAGGAAAGACAAACAGAATTTATAAACAGGCTTTAGAGAATATGTTGGCCTTTGAAGGATGCTTTTAGTGGGCAGAGAAACAGCAAGAAGTTAAGTGTGATTGGAACCTAGTTATTATTCTGCTGTTTGGCAGAACAGCATAGAAGGAAAGGCTGGAAACAAAGCAAACTGAGTGTGTGTGTGTGAAGAGTAGTGACAAATGTTTCCTAAACCTAGAAAGCAGAAACATGTCAATGGGATCAGAATACTAGGTGAATAACTTACTGTAAATGAAAAAATTAAGTTAATAGGTATACTACATAAAATAGACCCTGCTTCAGCACGGGTAACAGAAATGGATCTAACACATTCTAGGAACTACAGACCTATACAAAATATCTAGTAGATCTGCAGCCAATACCATGCGCCGCCTTTATTGTTCTCATAGTTTTCTACAAAATATTTGCATTTTACTGTGATAATTCTCTAATACCCATACTAAATATAAATATTTGCATTTTAACTTGAGTTATTATGTTTATGAAGTACAGTGTTCCCCAAATGCTCACTATAGTCAATAAACAGATCTGGGTTACTTGGCTAATAATTCCTTGTATTGTGACCATTAAATGTTCAATCTAATATGTATTTTGAAACATGTAATAAATTGTTATGAGTAATTGCCACTCTATTATGCTATAAAACATTAAACATAATTTTTTTTTCATTTCCACCTGTACCATGGTACCCCTTTCCGTTCCTTTCTTCATTCGTGCCCAGTTTTTATAGACACTGTATGCTCTCGATTTTCATGAGGTTGGTACATTCAATTTTCATATACACCTTATAACATGAATGGTTTCTCTTTCTACATGTGTCTCCTTTCACTTGACACAGGACCACTATGTATATGCCGAATATTGCAAAGGTGGAATTCAGCAAAGCATTGTACACACAGAACATGCTGCCTTTTTCTATTCATTCTTCAGGGGGCATCTCAGCTGATTTCAAACCTTGTTTATCGAGTTTCAGATAAATATAAAAGCACAACTATCTTAATTTTTAAATGTAAAATTCTCTCTAAGCAATGTATTTTGATCATATTCTTTCCTCTCACCCAAATTCTCTCTGCGATTCTTTTCTCCCTATACATAGGATTCCATGCCATTTCTCTATCTCTCAAAAAAGCCAAAGGTCAAAACAAACAAACAAAAACCTAATAGGATAATAAACAACAGATCAAAATTAAAAGTATGTATATACATGTCCAAAAAAATTCACCTAGTCCATTTTGTGCTGGCCAACTTCTGTATAGCAAGTTTTCTTGAAGTGTTGTTTATATCACCAATGACACCCAACTGGGGTAAACTGATTTTTCCATTCTCAGAAGGTATTGATTGCAAACTGTTACTTCCCTTCTAAATGCTGGCCTTTTGTCTGGTTTTATCTTGTGTAGTTCTTTGAACTCATTATTATCACCCCTGTTGCGTATGGAAGACACTATGGTGTTTGCAGTGGCAAATACTTGTAGGATATGCTGAAGTAGGTACAGGCAGAGAGATCATGAGTATATTTCATTTTTTGGCACCAAATTGTTAGTATTTATTTTAAAATGCCATGAACACAACTGATCTTATATGAAAGAGTTTATTCCGGGGAAGGGAAGCAGAAGAGAGCGAGGGAGAGAGAGAGAGAGAGAAAGATGGGGTTAGGGGTGCACTGACAGAAAAAAATAGAGGCCGTAAAAGAAGAGAGCAAGAGAGAGAGGGAAGAGGCAGGGGTCCATTTATAGTGCCTGCAAGTTGAATCACATTTGCCAGGTGTGTCTGCCCTACACCTGGCTGGCGATACATGATGACATCATCAGTTGCTAGGCAACTGCAAGCATGCTGCCTATATGCTAACACAAGTTATCCATAAAAGTAAATGTATGTAGATCCAAAGAAGATAGATGAGCACTATGAATGTTTAATGACAGAAACCGTGAGGATTTCAGAACAGCAACCATCAGTTTAAAAATAAAAATAAAAAAAAAAAGAGATGGAGGCAGTGATTCATCACTTATATTATTTGAGGCCATTTGAGCATAGTTATTCATTTAAAAGGTCAGTTAGCAAATTTACTTTGCAAATGGAACAAATTAGGTAGGCTGAGAGGAGATTACACACTTAATGTGAGCCAGGGGTCCCTGCCAGCAGGGCACTGATGAGCCTGAATGGGATTAGCACCTATTTTTTTCCACCTGTTAAATAGTAGCAGAGCAGGTAAACAAGTAAGGCTGTGTGGTTTGGAACAGGCTTTTATAAATAGTTTTCTAAGGGAGGATGCTTAATTCTCATTCAGAAGGATAAATAGAATATACACTAGAAGCTGTTGAAGAGAGGGAACAGGACAGGATCCTACCATAGATGTCCTCTGAAAGACTCCACCCAGCAGGGGATCAAAGCAGACTTTAAGACTCACAGTCAAACTTAGGGGAGCTTTATGAAAGTAGGGTGGGGTAAGGATAGGACACAGAGGGGACAGGAACTCCACAAGGAAACCAACAAAGCCAACAAATTTGGGTCCATCCAGGAGGGTCTACAGAGACTGATGCATCAACCAAGAATCATGCATGGAGACCCCCTGCTCAGATGTAACGTATAGGCAGCTCAGTCTCCATGTGGGCTACATAGTAAGGGAAGCAGGAGCTGTCTCTGGCATGGACTCTGCTGCCTGCTCTTTGATTAATTTCCCCTCGTCAGAGGAACTTGCCAGGCCACAGAGAAAGAGGATGCAGAAAGCCCTGTTGAGACTCAATAGGGTAGGGTCAGATGGTAGGGCAGGAGGGCTCTCCCGTTCTGAGAACTAGGGAAGAGGGGTAGGAGAGAAGGGGAAGGAGGATGGAACTGGGAGGGGACAAAGAAGGGATGTAAAGTGAATAAATTATACAAAAGGAAAAAATCTTAATTATTTCTCCTCTTCTTAGAGTTGTTTCTAAAGCCTAAACTATGATGTAGGAATTCCTTTGAAATAGGTTTCTCAAAACATCTTTTAAATTATATTTTATTTGTAATGAAAATGACTGATTACGTTAAAGACTTACAATCAGGTCTAGTTGATGCAGGCTGTGGGCTTGATGGGAGCACCTGTGCTAGCTGCTTTGTTGCTGTCCTGGATGTAAAGAAGCTCCTGTGTCTGGCACACACACACACACACACACACACACACACACACACACACACACACCCCACACACACATACACACACACACACCACACACAGACACCACACCCCTCCCCCCCCCACACACACAGGTGTGTGTGCAAGAGACAAAGTTAAGTAGGTTACAGAGAAAATTTCTTTAGGTTCACATTTAAAACATTTGGGAGAGCAAATAGAGACAGGAGGTTTGGATCAAAGAAGAGACTTGAACGTTGGGAACCTCCATTTACCTAATCACTGACAATAATTAGAAAGGTTTTACTTTGGACCTCTCATCTAAGGAATATTGAGGCCAAGTTTGGTTTCAGATGCGTGTAAGCTTAGAGGCCCCTAGAGCAGGTGCTAGATGCGGAAATCTGAAAACTCCAGGAGACATCCCAGAGGAGAATGTGGAGGGACAGGCAAATGGACTGTTCTCATGGTTAGAGTGGAGTCAGTGACCCATCAGGGAGGGTCATTTTTTTGAAATTATAATATAAATGTATCATTTCCCCTTTTCTTTCCTCCCTCCAAATCCTATTTTACACTCTTCTTTCCTCCCTTCTAAATTCATAGAATCTATTTTCATTAATTGTTACATATATACATATACAGGCACTTTTTTGATAGTAAAAGGTTTTTGCTTTGGAGGACATACACAGTCATAGAATGACTAGATAATCCTGTGCGTGTGTGTGTGTGTGTGTGTGTGTGTGTGTATGTCTATTGTGTATATGGTTTTCTATAATTGTTCTGCCATCTCATCAACAGTGTAAAATTTCCCTCAGTCTGCATGTTTCACTGTATTAGAAATTGTAGACTTTTAAAAATTTTTGTTAATTAAAATTAATTCACTTTGTATCCTCCTGTAGCACCCTTTCTTTTCCCCTCCCAATCCCACCTTCCCCACCCCCTTCTCCACTCATGCCTCTCTCCCAGTCCACTGATTGGGGGGGGGGGTCGTCCTCCGCTTCCTTCTGATCCTAGTCTATCAGGTCTCATCAGGAGTGGCTACATTGGCTTCCTCTGTGGCCTGGAAAGGCTGCTCCCACCTCTGGGGGAGGTGATCAAAGAGCAGGGAAATCAGTTCATGTCAGAGATAGTCCCTCTTCCCATTACTATGGAACCCACTTGGACACTGAACTGCCATGGGCTATATCTGTGCAGGGGTTCTAGATTCTCTGCATGAATGGTCCTTGGTTGGAGTATCAGTCTCAGAAAAGACTCCTGTGCCCAGAATTTTTGGAAAAGATCATCCTGAGTAAGGTATCCCAGAAGCAGAAAGACACAGAAAGTATATACTCACTCATAAGTGGATATTAGACATATAATATAGGATAAACCTACTAAAATCTCTATACCTAAAGAAACTAATCAAGAAGGAGGACTCTGGCTAAAATGCTCAATCCCCATTCAGAAAGGCAAAGAGGGTGGACATCAGAAGAGGGAGAAAACAGGGAACAGGACAGTATCCTACCACAGAAGCCTCTGAAAGACTCTACCCTGCAGGGTATCAAAGCAGAGGCTGAGACTTATGGCCAACCTTTGGGCAAAGTGCAGGGAATCTTATGAAAGAAGTGGGGGATAGTAAGACCTGGAGAGCAGAGGAGCTCCACAAGGAGAGCAACAGAACCAAAAAATCTGGGCCAAGGGGTCTTTTCTGAGACTGAAATTGTTGACTTTTTGTAACAGTTATTCAAAACTGGGTGATATGAGAGTTGTGATTTTTTTTTTTTTTTTCAGCTCAAGAGGAATTATCAGTAAAAACTGTAGCGGTCCTGAGTTTATGAGTTTATTCCTCAGTTCCTTTTTATAACCAAAGCAAAACAAGGCACACCAATACAAGGAAGGGATTCATGAGCAGTCACATATGTTTTCTCAGACCACCTTTCTGGATAGCAGAAATGGTCCAAGGTCATACAAATAAATTAAAGAAGCTTGGCAAGACATCCTGCTTATCTCTCTCTCAAGTGAAGGCCAGGGTGAAAACACGTTTTTCACAGAATACTCAATAACAAAGCAGCTTGCCAAACAGAGAGCCTGTGATTTTAATTCTCATTTCCCATTTACTTGACTAATGAACTTCCTCTTTTCAGGTGTGATATTCAGTCATTTGTAAATATTCTTTGGGGATATCCATAGAAGTTCAAGTAACTGGTATTGGGAGATGGTTTAGCGGATAACGCCCTTGAGATGTAATTATAGGTTCTGACTTCAGATTCCCAGAAACCCCATAAGAGCCACGCACAACAGCCCACATGCCTGTAATCTTTGTACTCCTACTGGTCAATGGGAAGTAGATAGAGCTGAATCCAGAATCTTGTAATCTAGCTTGTCTGATGTCTGCAGCAGCGAACTATGTCTCAAAGTAGATGAATGACTGTCACCTGGGGTTCTCGTCTACGTGTGCACCGTGAAGTTCATGTCCACATGCATAGAGATAAACATTTAAAAAACAAGACTATATAAGCACTTCAATCAACTTGTTAATTATTATTTTGCTGTTATTTGCATTTCTTATATATTCAGCATATTGATCTTTTGTAGAACAAACACTTTTATACATTTTCCTTAGTTCTATAGGCTGTACCGTAATTGCTTATTGCCTGTTTTCTTTCTAGAGACCTTTTAATTTGTGGTAATCCTACTGACCAATTTTTATGTTATTATTTTTAGTTTTTGATAATATTTTAAATATACCTTTGTCCATGCAAATTCCTTTAATAATTTTCTTGAATTTTCATATAGTAATTTTAGATATTGTATTTATGTCTTTTACTCACTTCTAGTTGACTTTTATATAAAATCAGGCATAGAAATGCAGTTTCACTTCATATGTAGAGCACCTCATTATTGCGCATAAGCTTTTTAGAACCTGCTCCCTCACTGTCTAGCAGATGGACTATGAAGAGTGTAACTACGGTGTCAGTAGTAGGAACTAAATAACTAAATGACATTAACTTCTAGTTAGTAGCGCTGAATTTCTACAGCTATTACTGAATGTCTAATCTGCCAGAAGCACTGAATTTTATGGGGAAATCAATTTACTACATGTTAGGAGGAATTGTGAACTATTTTTTTTTCTTGTTGGAAGACATACTCTGTATTATCTAAGTGCCATTTTTACATGGAATGCTTTTGCTAAAAGAAGAGTTCACGAGCTTACAAAATGTTCTGTCTATCGCGATGGTGTTCCAACCAGCACTATTTCTGAGCAAGGAACCGACTTTATAGCTAAAGAGTGGAAAAACGGGATCATTTTAATAGAAGCTCCTGATTTACTATGTTAGACTGTGTCATGGAGTGTCTAGATGGATGCTTAAATGGTCTTTTGAAGGCTTACAGTACCAGTTGGATGACAAGTTTTAGTGCTGGTGCAAGGTTTCAAATAGAATCAGCAAGCAATACATGGTTCTTTTTCCCCAAAGTCAGAATTCTTAACTTAATAAGTCAAATAGCAGCCATAGCAATGGTACCATTTACAAAGGACACTTAGTTTACAACTGGAGTGTTCTGATGACCTAGAGGTCTGATGACCTAGAGGTTGATTTATCCTATATTATATGTCTATATGAGTGAGTATATACCCTGTGTGTTTTTCTGCTTCTGGGATAGCTCACTCAGGATGATCCTTTCCAGTTCCCACCATTTACCTGCAAATTTCATGATTTCCTTGTTTTTTATTGCTGAGTAATACTCCATTGTGTAAATGTACCAGAATTTGTATCCATTGTTGAGGGGCATCTGGGCTGTTTCCAGCTTCTGGCTATTACAAATAAAGCTGCTACAAACATTGTTGAGCTAATGTCCTTATTGTGTACTTGAGCCTCTTTTGGATATATGCCTAGGAGTGGTATAGCTGGATCTTGAGAAAATGCTATTCTAGTTGTCTGTTAGGAACCTGCCACAGAGGGCCTTTGAAAGGCTCTGCCCTGCAGACTATCAAAGCAGATTGCTGAGACATTTTGGCCAACTGTTGGGCAGAGTGCATGGAATCTTATGAAAGAAGTAGGAAATAGCCTCCCCACCCCCCAAGGGAAGAGCAGTCCTGTTAGGCCACAGAGGAGAGCTTTGCAGCCAGTCCTGAAGATACCAGATAAAACAGGATCAGATGAATGGGGAGGAGGTCCCCCCTATCAGTGGACTTGGCAAGGGGCATGGTGGAGATGAGGGAGGGAGGGAGGGACTAGGCGGGAATGAGGGATCGGGACACGGCTTGGGTACAGAGTTAATAAAATGTAACTGATAAGAAAAAAATAAAATACAAAAAAAAAAAGAAGTAGGAAATAGTAACATCTGGAGAGGACAGGAGCTCCACGAGGAGAGCAACAGAACAAAAAATTCTGAGCACAGGGGTCTTTCCTGAGACTCTTACTCCACCCAAGTACCACGTATGGAGATAACCTAAGACCCCTGCACAGATGTAGCCCATGGCAATTCAGTGTCCAAGTTGGTTCCATAGTGATGGGATCAGGGACTGCCTCTGACATAAACTGATTGGCCTGCTCTTTGATCACCTCACCCTGATAGGGGAGCAGCCTTACCAGGCCACAGAGAAAGACAATGCGGCCCGTCTTGATGAGACCTGATAGGCTAGGATCAGAAGGAAGGAGAGGAAGACCTCCACTATCAGTGGATTTGGGGAGGGGCATGTATGGAGAAGGGGGAGGAAAGGTGGGATTGGAAGGGGAGAAGGAAGGGGTTTATGGGGGACACAAAGTGAATAAAGTGTAATTAATAAAAATTAAAATAAAAAAGTTTATGTTGTCAGTCACTTTAGGCTTCTTATGCTTCTGATTCAGCAAAATATTGTGACACTGATTGACCTGAACTATCCAGTGGCAAAACTAAACTGCTAATCCCAAGCAGATATAAAGGAGAATGTGGCTGAAATATGGGAAATTCCTTAACATATTACTCTTACAGTATTACAGTGTCTTATGATTAAAGTTGGTGGAAAACTACAAATATTCACCCATGCAGTCTCTAAATGGCCTGGATCATTAATAATAAAGGTTTGCACATTCTGCTAGGTAGAAACTATGACTGTTCAGGGAACTTACAGAGGGCAAGTGCAGTACAGAATAGTAATAAATAAGGGTAATTATAAAGAAGAATTATGATCATAAGCCCAGATACAGAATGAAGACATTACATAAGGTTTGTAAATGTTCGTTAAAAACCTTTCAGACCAAAGCAAGTTCAGGAGGAAAGAGTTTATGTGGATTATAATCCCAGCTCACAATCTATCATTGAGTGTAGTCTGGGATGGAACTCCATGAAGAAACATTGGGTCCGGAATTGTTGAAAAACAATGCTTTCTGGCTCATTCATAATCTTATGCTCCATTAGATTTCTTGTATACCTCAGACCCACATACTTAAGAATGGTACAGCCTACAGTAGACTGGGCTTCTTATATCAAGTAAAAAGGAAGACAATTTTTACAGATATTCCCAAAGGCTTATCTGGTTTAGACCATTCCTCCGACACTGCTTTAGGCTATGTCAAGTTGATAAATAAAAGCACCTAGGACAGATGTATTAATTTTTTTGGTTTATTATATTATTATCTTAATGAATTTACTAGAATACTCTCCCAAAAGTAAAAAAAAAATATGTGTTAAATGCCCAATTTATTACATATCTGTGCATATACATGTATTATATTCTGCTATATTTGTATAACAAATGCCTTGGTTGTTTTCTCTTATTCCTCATCCTTACTCAGAGTGCATGTATATATAACATGTGCTTTTACATAAATATATGTACATTTGCAAAATCCATATTACACACACATCTTCCCATTGCTATGGTATA
The DNA here is from genome assembly GCF_907164565.1 of Psammomys obesus. Taxonomy (NCBI): domain Eukaryota; kingdom Metazoa; phylum Chordata; class Mammalia; order Rodentia; family Muridae; genus Psammomys; species Psammomys obesus. The sequence continues at coordinate 46,176,716 of NW_026587216.1, read as the reverse complement.
TGTATGCGATATATATATATATATATATACACACATATATATATATATATATATATATATATATATATATGAATGTGTGAGCATGTATGTGTGAGCCTATTTATAAAAATGTACTATTCTATTTCCCTACAAGATTTTAATGAATCTATGGTAGGAATTTTGACAACAAAGCTATATCTACACCTACTCTGCTAAAGTTCTCAAACCTAGTTTTTATTTAGGATTTTTTTTCTCATTTAAAAAGAATAATTTCCTACTTTTCCTGCACTTTTAGTTGATTAATATGTAAAACTGATATGTAAAATATGTTATACAGAATTTTGAGGGACCAGCGAAGGACAAGAGCTCCAGCTACCCCCTGTGCAATAGGAATAGACACCTTGCTCTAGGGTTCACAGACGATACACTAGTAAAAGTTGGTCTCTGCCATCCTCACAAAGATATTCTATTCCTATCAAAGCCACTATCGCGATGAGCAGTTCCATTTATCTTATACTTATGTTGGCATCTGAGAAAAGGCATGCAGTATTTGTTCTGATTGTTTTGAATAAAATCGGGTTTTGACTAGTTAAAGGGTTAGGAAGCATCATTGCAGGCTTCAGCGATTTTACTCAAGTATCAACTTTCTATATCGTTCTCCATTTAGCCCTTGATGGGCAGTAACACCCTGTGCTTAGTTCTGTATTGATTCTTCTGTGCAAGAAATGAAGCCTTGACTATTAAGGAGTAAAGGAGGTGGGTGCGATCAAATGAGACAGAGGATGAGAAGGCTTCATCTGGTGAATTAAGATAAGATGAAGTTCAATTTTCTTATCTTGAAAGGTACCCTCCACAAAAAAACGTTCTGACAGTAAGTTTCAGTTTAACAAAGTGCAAAAATCAATATCACATCTAAGTTTTAAAATTGGACAGCATGATAAATTTGAGTCTTTTTCTTGTTGTTAATGTAATAAAGATTTCCCTTATTTCTATACCTATTTTATACAAATGGTATCTTCCTCTTTTAAGTGTACTTAATATACTTTTTACATTGTTTAACTCACACTACCCAAATTAAAAATATATCATGGAAATCTTATTAAATATTTTAAAATATCTAAAATCTATTGATTTCAGACCAGTTGCAAGTTATAAAAGTGCAATAAGTATGAAAGTATTGTTGAACATTTTCTCGTTAAATTTGTAACTTCTCTGTTTTTGATGTTGATCTACTTTAAAAAAATAATTCACCAACTATTAGTTGAGTGTCTTCTATATGCTGTAAACTGGTCTAACGAAAATATGGAATATATATATACACAATTACATATTGAATAGTTCATTTTTTTTGTTTTCATTTAGGTGTTCTCCCTATAAGCCTGATATTAATTTTATTTTAGTGAACACTTACAGGTTCTTCTTGTTTCGTCACAAGATTGTATATTGCCTCAAAAAATTCATAAGGTATTTTATTTTTCTAATTTGGCAAAACTTAAAGTTGTCATATTTTAGTTTCACATTCCATATCTTTGATATCTAATAATATGGTGTTTCTTTTCTTGCTATTTGTCAGCCATATATTTTGTTCATATATTTTATTTATATTAAATTTATTTATATATATCTTTTTCATTTCTGTTACAAGCTTTTTATCAAATATGTAAATTACAATGTTTAATCATAAAGTTTTCTCACCATTTAATTTTTCTGAAGAATAAATGTTTTACTAAGTAAATTTGATACCATCAAAATTATTATTAAATTTTACTCTTAAATGAACACCCACTAATTTGAGTATGCTTATCTATTGAGTATGTTTATATATCTATCATATATTATAGCGAAACTTATACTACAGAGTGATGAATATTACTTTCCTCAAAATTACTTTTAGAAATTGTTTCATTTACTTTTTAATAATTTTAGACATGCTTATTGCATCTATATCTATTCTACCCCTCTGTCTTCCAACCCCTTCTTCCCTGACCCTAATTTGTGACTCCTTCTTTATTACTATTTACACAGGAAGACATAATCTGCTGATCCTGTTCAACTTTCTCATATGTGCATGTGTCCAGCACTGATCACTTGAGATTAGATAATTTACATGGGACTCATCTCAGTAGTCCACTGATCTCTCTTTTTCTCTCAGAAGTCATCGACCTCATTGAACTTACTGACCTCATTGGCCTCTTGGAGCCTTTTAACTTAAGGGTAAAATCATGTGGAATTTCTCCTATCTGTTTGGTGTATCAACTGGTGTTATCATTATGCTGGTCTTGTACTGGCATCCATATTCTTGTGGGTTGACGAATTCATTTTACCTTTTATGTGTACGAGATATATTCCATCGCCATGTGTCCTGTGCCTCCAAATCTTACAATATTTCTTCCTCCTCTTCTCCAATTTTCTATGAACCTTAGCTTGATGATACATCAGTTGGGATTGAGCATCACACAATCTCTTTTTATCTGTATTTTAATCACTTTATGTCTACAATAGGCTCCATCTGTTGCAAAAAAAATTCTTTGATAAGGGGAGAGACATATTTGTATGTGCCTATTCAGATAGATACATAGGTAACAGAAATTACAGTGGTTTCAGATAAATACATAGAAAACAGAAATTACAGTGGTTTGAGGGAGTGGAAATAACAGGTTCTCTTCTTGTATCTTTGATCTCTCTCCTTTGGTTGGACTTACATGATAAAAGGAAATCGTTTCTTATAATTTCTCTAACTTTCACATGTACTGCCACACACACAATAAGTAAGTAAATAAATAGTCAAATAAGGACTTCAACTCTATTCCCAGAACTCATGGCCCAAACACATGGTAACACATTGCTAGTAGAGGGGAAAAAGACAGGGATGATAGGAGCATGCCGGACAGCCTGTCTGGTATTCCTGGTAAGTAATAGGCCAATGAAAAAATCTTTCTCTGTAGGTAGATGGCACTGAGGAACACCCAAGGTCTCCTTGACCCGTCACCTGCTCATTCCTACACAAGTAAATACATGTTCAACCACATGTGCACTCACATGTCCACGTACAGACATTGGACTTACAAACAGAAATGCCTATAACCCAAGTATATGATTCCTGGATGTATGCCAAAAGGGCTTAAGGAGTACCACAGAGAAACAAGCACATCAGCATTTATAATAGGACTATTTGTATTAGTTATGAAATCATCTTAGGTATCCATTGACAAATGGAGAAAATGTGTTATCTGCATATGCATCTGTAGATTAATGATAGAATTCTATTTGATCATCAAAACTAAAGAAAATTTGCCAGGTGTATTGGTGTATGCCTCTGATTCCAGCATTTCATACAGAGGCAGGTGGGTTGAACCTGGGAGTCCAAAATTAGCCTGGGCTATAAATGAGTTCCTAACTCAAAACCTCGGAACCCGCCACAGAGGGCCTCTGAAAGCCTCTGCAGTATAGACTGTCAAAGCAGATGCTGAGCCTGATGGCCAACTGACGGGCAGAGTGAATGGAATTTTATGTAAGAAGTGGGAAATAGTAAGAGCTGGAGAGGACAGGAACTCCACAAGGAGAGCAACAGAACAAGATAATTTGAACACAGGGAACTTCCCAGAGACTCATACTCCAACCAAGGACTATCCATGGAGATAACCTAGAACCCTGACAATGCAGCCACTTCTGATGAGAACTGATAGACTAAGATCAGAAAGAAGGAGAGGAGGACCTTCCCTATCAGTGGACTTGGGGAGGGGCATGCATGCAGAAAGGAGGGGAGGGTGGGACCAGGAGGGGAAGAGGGAGGGGCTTATGGGGGTACAAAATGAATAAAGTGTAATTAATAAAAGTTAAAAAAAATAGAAAAACAAAACAAAACAAAAACTCACAAAAACAAAGAAACCAACAAACAGGTGTGTTTGGGGGAGAGAGAGAAGCTTTCTCATTTATAAGGTGGTAAGAAATAGAGCTGTCTGGTGTTCATTATAGAAGCAAACTGAAAACAATTCTAGATTCTCTCTAATTTCTGAACTTTAATTTCATTTAATTTTGTGAAAGCATACATAAAGCTAAAATCAGAGGGTTTCTGGATGACAAAAGACGATTAGCTGGAGAAAAAATAGAGAAAAGAGAGGAATGGGAGCGTTAGGGTTAATATGATCAAAGTGTATAACTGAAATTTTTATTTAACCAGTATCTGTATATTATTTTTTAAATAAAAGAAAGAATACTAAACAAAATGTTATTCTAAACTCTTGAACTTCAGCACGGACAATAGCAAGCAACCATTTATTTAAAGATAGAACTGCCAACATCAGTTTTATTTCCCTTAAACTTTCTTTCCTGCATCTGCGGGTAACATGCGTACTTGTGATGATTGTCCTGTTACCTGCTGGTTAGTTCTGAGAAATCCTTAACATTGCTGGAGCTGCTTTATACAGCACTTACACATATCCTGAAAAACATCTGAGCAAATATTCTGTAATCCAATGTGTACTTTATTCACTCATCCAACAAACATGCACCAAGGGACAACATTTGGTAGATACTGTTTTAAGACACCTTGGTGCCTGGAGAAAGGGGGGACATGAGTAAGAGCAAAATATGGTGTATTACATATTACATATAAAAAACTTAATAAAAGGTTGGCAGATGTACTGATATGACACACTGAGATTGAAATTGATTAAAATATAATTTTAGCCATAGCTTGGTTTTCTCAATTGTTTTTAAGACAGGGTCTCATTTTATACCTCCTGCTGACCTTGAGTTTGCCTTGTAGACCTGGCTGGTCTTTTAGTAACAGTCCTTCTGTCTGAATTCCCAAGTGTAGGCATTATAGTTTTGGGCCTCTGTGCTCAGCTACATGAACCTTATTGTTACCTAAAATTAAATCAATGTATTATTAAGTTGTTTCCCAAGTTGTTTAGTCAGTGGACTACATAATTTTAGGAATAATTTCAAATTTTATTTTAATCACTTAGTTTATATTTGTATTTCCACATGATGTCTTCTGTATTTCAGATATTAATTTTTAATTTTAATATTTTATATTAATTACAGTTTATTCACTTTGTATCCCAGCTGTAGCCCCCTCCCTCATTCTCTCCCAATCCCACCTTCCCTCCCTCATCTCCTTCTATGACCCTCTTCAAGTCCTCAGATACTGGAGGTCCTCCTCCCCTTCCCTCTGAACCTAGCCTATTAGGTTTCATCAGGAGTGGCTACATTGTCTCTGTGGCTTGGTAAGGCTGCTCCCCTCTTAAGGGGAGATGATCAAAGAGCCAGCTACTAAGTTCATGTCAGAGACAGTCCCTGTTCCCCTTACTAGGAAACCCACTTGGAGACTGAGCTGCCATGAGCTATATGTGTGCAGGGGTTCTAGGTTACCTCCATGAAAGGTCCATGGTTGTAGTACCAATCTCAGAAAAGACACCTGTGCCCAGATTTTTGTTTCTGTTGGTCTCCTTGTGGAGCTCCTGTTCCCTCCAGGTCTTTCTACCTACCCCTTCTTTTATAAGATTCCCTGCACTCTGCCCAAAATTTGGCTATGCATCTCAGCATATGTTTTGATACCCTGTTGGATAGATTCTTCCAGAGGCCCTCTGGTAAGCTCCTGTCCTGTTTCCTGTTTTCTCTCACTTCCCACTTTGCATTCTGAGTAAGGGTTGATCATCTTACACACGGTCCTCCTTGCTTAGCTTCTTTAGGTGTACAGCTTTTAGTATGTTTATCCTATATTATATGTCTAATATCCACTTATGAGTGATTATATACCATGTGTGTCTTTCTGATTCTGGGATACCTCATTCAAGATGATCTTTACCACCACTTGCCTGCAAATTTCATGATTTCCTTGCTTTTAATTGCAGAGTAGTATTTCATTCTGTAAATGTACCACAATTTCTGTATCCATTCCTCTGTTGAGGGGCATCTGGGTTGTTTCCAGGTTCTCACTATTATGAATAAATCTTCTATGAACATGGTTGGGAAAATATCCTTGTTGTGTACTTGAGCATATTTTGGATATACGCCCAGTAAAGGTATAGCTCGATCTTGAGGAAGCGCTATTCCTGATTCTCTGAGAAAGCACCAGCTTGATTTCAGAAGTGGTCTTACAAGTTTACATTCCCACCAGCAATGGAGGAGGGTTCTTCTTGTTCCACATCCTCTCCAGCATGTATTGTCACTTGCGATTTTGATCTTAGCCATCCTGATAGATGTAAGTTCAAATTTCAGGGTCATTTTGATTTTAATTTCCCTGATGACTAAGAATGTTGAGCAGTTCTTAAGTGTTTCTCTGCCATTTCATACCCCTCTGTAGAGAATTCTCTGTTTAGCTCTGTACCCCATTTTTTAATTGGATTACTTGATTTGTTGCTATTTTATATATTCTTATATATATGAGAATAATTTTTATATATTGTTGTTTTTTCTATATTCTGGATTTTAGACCTCTGTCAGATATAAGATTGGTGAATATCCTTTCTCAGTCTGTAGGCTGACATTGTTTTGTTATGACAGTGTCCTTTGCTTTACAGAAGCTTTTCAGTTTCATGAGGTCCCATTTATTGATTGTTAATTTTAGAACCTGTGCTGTTGGTGTTCTGTTCACAAAGTTGTCTCCTGTGCCAGGCTCCTGTTCAAGGCTCTTTCCCATTTTTTCTTCTAACAGATTTAGTGTACATAGTGAAAGTGGCCATCCTACCAAAAGCAATCTACAAATTCAATGCAATTTTCATCAAAATACCAACACAATTCTTTACAGACCTTGAAAGAACAATTCTCAACTTCCTATGGAAAACCAGAAAAACAAACAAACAAACAAACAAAAAACAAAACACAGAATTGCCAAAACAGACCTGTACAACAACAGATCGTCTGGAGGGATCTCCATCCCTGATGTCAAGCTGTACTATAGAGCAATAGTATTAAAAACTGCATGGTACTGGCATAGAAATTGAATGGTAGATCAAAAGAATCAATTAGAAGACCCAAAAATAAACCCATATATCTACGTTTCCTGATTTTTAACAAAGAAACCAAAACCATACAGTGGAAAAAAGACAGCCTCTTCAACAAATGGTGCTGATCTAACTGGAGGTTTGCATGTAGAGAAATGCAAATAGATCCATATTTATCGTCCCGCACAAAACTAAAGTCCAAGTGGATCAATGATCTCAATAGGAAACTAGACACATTTCAGATCTTTATTTAGAAACTTTAATATTTTATTTTCAGAGGTTTATGTGCACCAACCTTTTTTTTTATATTTTAACCTTATTGTTCTGAAACTAAAACTGAAAACCTCATAACTCTATATTCTCTATGTGTCTTTGACGAAGCAACTGCTCCACAAAGAAGGTAGTGATTTTCAAAATCTGCAACAAGATGACAATTTTCTACTGAATATCTTTAGTTCTTGGAAGTTATCAAACACCAGCAAGGTTGTGGATAAATGTCTCCTTTATTACTCACTGGAATGTAGAACTAGAAGATTTGTGGGCAATAACCATTCCAAAATTTATTTTACCTAAAGTTCCTCAAACAATGTATCATGTAGTATACCTTTATAAATAAAATATTTCATTTCAAATATCTTAATGACATATTTTAGCATCTATGTTAATGTTGTAAATATTTATTTAAACTCTTCCCCATATTTATTATGAAAATTTTGATCATGCTGGGATATAAAGAGGTCTGATTCCCTGAGTGACAAGGTCTATGCTGAGCTCCCTTAGCTATAATAAATCTGATAAAAATTTTGTATAACAAGATGTCTTAAGGTCTTCCTTTTCATGTTGTTGATCTGTAGGTCAAAAGGTTAAGGTTGCTGATTAAATTTTGATGGTTCATAAAGGTCAGCTCAAGCTGAGGTTATCCCACACAAGAATATTTGCAATTAAAAAGATATTAAAATGTTTGAGTTAATGTTCAGCGGTTACTCACTATTTAAGGTTTTCTAAAAACAGAAGAAGCAAATAGTTTCTAAATGCCTTTATCACATGATGAAATAGTTTCTGCTTCTAACCAGAAGTTGGACCAATGACAGAAATATTTTATATTCTAGGATCAGGCACAAATTTTGTACTTTGTACAAAAAATATTGAGAGACATGGGACAATCAATTCACCAATGCAATGAGAGAGAAGCTAGAACAGAAAGTTTAAAGGAAACCACCTGGGGGAGAATAGACTGCCAAGCTATAAGTACATTAGAACAGTTGCCTGCAAATTTCATGATTTCCTCCTTTTTGATTGCTGAGTAGTATTCCATTGTGTAAAAATACCACAATTTTTGTACCCATTCCTCTGTTGATGGACATCTGGGTTGTTTCCAGGTTCTGGCTATTACAAATAAAGCTGCTATAAACATGGTTGAGTAAGTATCCATTTTGTGTACTTGAGCAAAGTTGGGGTATATACCTAGCAGTGGTATAGCTGGGTCTTGAGGAAGCAGTATTCCTAATTGTCTTAGAAAGCGCCAGATAGATTTCCAGAGTGGTTGTACCAGTTTACATTCCCACCAGCAGTGGAGGAGGGTTCCCCTTTCTCCACAACCTCTCCAGCATGTGTTGTCCCTTGAGTTTTTCATCTTGGCCATTCTGATGGGTGTAAGGTGAAATTTCAGGGTCGTTTTGATTTGCATTTCCCTGATGGCTAATGAGGTTGAGCATTTCTTTAAGTGTTTCTCTGCCATTTGATATTCCTCTGTCAAGAATTCTGTTTAGCTCTGTTCCCCATTTTTTAATTGGATTACTTGGTTTGCTGCTGAAATTTGCAGGCAAATTGTGGTATCTAGAAAATATCATTCCGAGTGAACTATCCCAGAAGGAGAAAGACAAACACGGTATATACTTACTTATATAGACCTATAAGATATAACAAACATAATGAAATCTATACTTCTAAAAAGGATAATCAAGAGAGCAGACATGGGGTAAGATGATCAATCCTCGTTTAGAAAGACAGATGGGATGTGCATTGAACGTATGACAGGAGTCTACTGAGCGCATCTGAAAGACTCTAACTAGCAGTGTTTTCAAAGCAGATACAAAGATTCATGACCAAACCTTTGGCAGAGTACAGGGAATTATATGAAAGAAGGGGAGTTAGTATGATGGGGAAAGGATAGGAGCTCCACAAGGACCAAATATATCCGGGCACAGGGTCTTTTCTGAGACTGACACTCAACCAAGGACCATCTATGGATATAACCTAGAACCTCTGCTCAGATGTAGCCTGTGGTAGCTCAGTAACCAATTGGTTTCCCATAGTGAGGGGAACAAGGACTATTTCTAACAGGAACTCAATGACTGGCTCTTTGACCTCTCCACCCCCCAAGGGAGGAGCAGTCCTGTTAGGCCACAGAGGAGGGCTTCACAGCCAGTCCTGAAGATACCTGATAAAACAGGATCAGATGAATGGGGAATGAATGAATCAGTAGACTTGGCAAGGGGCACGGTGGAGATGAGGGAAGGAGGGTGGGATTGGGAGGGAATGAGGGAGTGGGACATGGCTGGGATACAGAGTTAATAAAATGTAACTGATAAGAAAAAAATAAAGTTAAAAAAAAAAGAATAGCTGCAAAGAAACCTTATGGAGAAAAAAGACTCCTTTAAAAAATATGTATTTATTTGCTACTTAAAAATAAGGAGCTGAGCTGGATGGGAAAGGGAGCTTCCTTTTCTGAGGAATAGGCAACAGGGGAGGGAGGGAATGTGGGGCTGGCAGGGAAGGAGGGATGGATTTGCAACCAGGATGTAAAGTTAATAAAACAGTAAGGAGATTCTGAATGTTTCTTCTAAAAAGATCTCCTCTTCCTCATATAATATTTTTCTACCAGGAATAACACAATAGCACTATTGTTTGCACAAGTCTTATGAACTTGACATATGAAAAGTTGTGGTTCTATACAAATCTTTTAAAACTGAAAAAAGTATAATTGAAAATGTAGGTTAAATATGAGAAACATTAATTAATTATTGGTAAAAGAAAGGACTATTCACATATAAAGTAGGTAAATAAAACATAAAAATATTTATTAAAATTTTTGCTTCTCTTGTTTTCCAAAAAAAAAAAAAAAAAAGCAAATACAAATACTAGTTTGCAGGTCTCAAAAAATAAAATGTGCTTAAAATGATTTTTAAATCTCTGTATAAATACAAAATGAATCAAACTTAATATCCTAAATGGAAGAGAATTTGTTCAAATACAGAGGATGAATGAAGAAATACATAATATCTGCAATGCTCCCTTGTAGAAATTATTGATATTTTAAACAGAGAGTGAGCAGAGGCTTAAGAAATATGATGAACCATAAGACTTCCAGGGCTCAGAGTTTAAAGTATTAACCACTGAATAAAATGAGTAAGTGGGAAGATTTCGCCTTCTTTTGGGTACAGGATAATTATACAATGACAGGCTTGTAACCTGTAGCAGAAGTCAAAGCAATCAATATGAAGCATTTTGTGTTTTATATGACTCCCCATATTTTGGCCTATAATCTTTCATGTTTTCTCAGGCTGAAATAAGTATTTACATGAACCAGGTAGTCTCCATATACTACCTGAACTGGTTAGAATATAATTTTACCATGTTCCTTCAACTTATCATTTATGAAGAATTTGTTTGAACTCAGGAAGTAAGAACTGTATCAGTGAGGTTGTTACAGAATTAAAAATCGGCTGTCGAATGCAGAGACAGCAAGGCTGGCTTACACATGGCTGCCACTTCTTCAGTGTACCTGGACCAGCCCGTATCTCTCTGCACACCTCCCTGTGTGCTCCATTTCGTATTAGGATCAATGAAAACATACCAAAATCATACCTAGCCCAAAGGCCTCTAAATAATTCACCAATTTTCATTATCTCTTATACACAGGGGAAAAAAAAAAAAAAAAAAAACCAAACAAGCTTCAATCAAAAGTTTCTGCGTTAAGTTGACTTAAACACAGTTATGAGATGGAGTTTGCAGAGCACATGTTCGGGGAAAGGCTTATCTCAGAAGACAACAGTAATGAAGCCAGCTAGGGAGACAGGACTGAGGATTTTGTCCCACTCCTCACAATAGTTTTACAGTGTTTAGGGACTCCTGTGTGGTTTGGGGCAGAAATACTTTTGCTGGAGCAGGTACTGCTCCCTTGAGAACTTTCGTCCTTTGTGTCCCAAAGCTGCAGTGTAGACTCAAGCCTTTCTTTTGAACACTAGAGTTTCATGGAAGTGACCTTTCATCTTTAATTTAAGCAAATATCTGTCAGCAGAGAAGGAGTGATACTTTTTTCACTCTGTTGGGAGAAAAAGGTGACTTTTGCTGTCTTGCCAGGCTTTGACATTGTGTCTGCCATACTTGTGGTTGTAAATCAAAGTGGTCTCTAGGATTTCTTATTTCATGGGTTAGGGTGGAATTAGTGAGTGAGTGAGGTGGAGAGAGAGAATGAAAGGTAAATATACATATTTCTTCCCATAAATTTTTATTGATTATTTGTAAATTTCACATCATGAAATTTCTAGTCCTATCATAGCTGCTGTCCACATTTGTAACCTCCTTTTCAGAGAATAAAAAAAATATTAAATTAAAAACAAACAAACAAAAATCTGACCATGGAAGCTGTGGTGTACCATGAACATTAGGTTGAGGCGGGAGAGAGGGACATGACTTTAATCCCGGAACTTAGCAGGCAGAGGCAGATAGGTCTCTGTAAGCTCCAGGCCACCTGGCTTTTAAAAATTAGAAAAAGACCTATTTGTAATACATGCAAAGTTAGTAGGTCTCGGAAATACTCCCTGTACTTGGATTTTAAGGATGTGACCTTGCTTGCTGCTACTTCACAGAGTGCTATTACCTTTACTGCTTTTTGAAAAAACACACATTTTCTTAAAATGATTTACGTGTTTTTTAATAATGTAGTCAGAGAACGTGTATTACCAAAATTGTTTATTTTTAAATTTGATAATAGACACAACAGGTTATATTTTCAGAGACCCCAGCACTTAAAAGGTGCATTGAAAGTGTTATTTTTTTTCAAGTGAAGTATAGATAAGCCAAAATGACTAACTTAGACAGGTTTGGAACATTAAGCCTTATCAAAGTCTAACATGATTTGTAAGATCAAATGCTTGTAACGGTCTCCCTTCTAGTAAATTCTTCTTGTGCTCTCACCTTTCAAGTCTGTTTCAAGTTGGCTAAGAGTTCTCCACAATACACCCCTTTCTTGGAGAGACCACAGAAAACCCACCTTTTCCCTGTTTCAACTCTTATGTGCAAATAATGAATCTTACAAGATCTTTACACTTGGAAATTCTAACTAGCCATGAAGTTTAAAAAGGAGGAATTACAGAATTACAGAATTAACTAAAGCCATGGTAAGCATATGTATTTGATTATAATTTTTCCAAAACTGAATCAAATAACCAAGACAAACACAGCATATTATTTCATATTGCTAGCTAGAGTAGGTGTCAGCTCCTGTGTTCCAAAGGAATTTGTGGTCAAATCAAGGACTACTTTTTTATGGAGCAATTTTGTGAATTGGCATTTGATTTGATTCATAACTCTCTTCTTTATAATTAAAAGGACTTTGGGTGGTCTTTAAATGTGTCATTGATCTTTAATCATTAAGCATTTTTGTGACCTACACACACACACACACACACACATATATTTACTTTATATCCAGGTCATAGCCCCTCCCTCCACTCAGTCCAGTCCCACCTTCCCTCCCTCTTTCCCATCCTGCCCTCCTCTATTCCTCAGAAAAGAAGATCTCCCTCCCACCCCCATGAACACACACATACTTACCAACCCACCTTAGCTCATCAAGTCACATCAAAACTGAATGTGTCCTCTTCTTCTGTGGTCTGTCGAGGCAGCCCTGCAGGGGAACATGATAAAAAAGCAGGCAATTTAGTCCATGTAGGACACAGCCCTTCCCTTATTAGAGAACCCACATGAAGCCTGAGCTGCTCATCTGCTACATCTGTGTAGGGGACCGAGGACCAGTTCATGCATGGTCCTTGTTTGGGTGCTTCAGACTCCGCCAGGCCCTCTGGGCCCTGGTTAGTTGGCTCTGTTGGTCTTATTGTGGAGCTCCTGGCAACTCCAAGTCCTCCTATCCTCCTCCCCCCCAACCCACACACTCCACTTTTTCACAAGACTCCCTAGGCTTCACCCGATGTTTAGCTGTGAGTTTCAGCATCTGTTTCAATCTGCTGCCAGGTGCAGCCTCTCAGAAGACAGCTATGCCAGCCAAGCTTCTGCCCGCAAGCATAGCAGAGTGTCATTAATAGTGAGAGGGGTAGGTTGTCTCCTATGTTGTGGGTCTCAAGTAAGGCCAGGCATTTCCTCAATCTCTGTTCTACCTTTATTCCTGCACTTTCTCTTTTAAACAGGGTATATTTTGAGCTGAAGTTTTTGTGGGTGGCTTGGTGTTCCCCTCCCTCCACCAGGAATCCAGTTTAGTTAGAGGGTGCCCTCTTTAGTTTTCATTATGAGGGTATTGTTTATGGTTTTGCCTTAAGAAAACAAGAAAAAGTCCTGACCACACATTGTCAGTGAGGAGGGTGAGCTCATTTCCAAGTGTTTATCCACTAACACTGCTCCATTTTTGGGGAGGTGAGGGGGTCAAAGTTTTCTCGGGGTTAGATGAACTCAATCACCCTCCAAAGCAAGTTATGACTATGTGTGTATGAAACAGCTTTCCACGCACTTGGAAAATATCATAAGATATAAAGATATATCATAAGATATAAAGTGGAAACAGGAAGAAAGGCTTCCTTAAGGAAAAACAAAAGACAGGGGAGGAATGCTGGTCAGTGTGCTGAGAGGTCTAGATGCCAGTTTGGACTGTGAATGTTCCCACAGAACCATGTGATTGCAACCAGGTCCCTAGCTTGGCACTATGTGAGCTGACAGAATCTTCTAGAGGTTGGGACTAATGGGCAGACTTGAAACCATCGGAGGCATGCCCTAAAAAGCATTGAAGAAACCTGGATCCTTACTATTCCTCTCTTTCAATTCTAGCCCACACTGTGAACAGTTTGCTTTATCATACTGCAATTATGATGTGTTGTTTCCTAGGGCACCAAGGCAGTAGGAATAATCTATCCTGGACTGTCAACCAAAATCAACTTTTTATATTATGACTTCAATTGTTTATGGCTTTATAATAGTGATGAGAATCAGAGTAACATAATTCAAAAATGTGTTTTGTCTATCTATTGTTATTTTTGCATTACAATAACAGGATGCTACAGATCTACAAATCACAAACTATAATATTTTGCTTGTTTGTTTTCTCACAATGCTTGAGTGTGGAAAGCTAAGATAAAAAGTAAAATAAATTACTCCATTGAGGGACATCTGGAATTTGTAATTCCAGATTCTAGCTATCACAAATAAAGCTGCTATGAACATAGTTAAGCAAATGTCCTTATTGAATGGTGGGGAATTTTTTGGGTATATGACCAGAAGTGGTAGAGCTGTTTCTTAAGGTAGCGCTCTTCCCAATTTTCTGAGAAAGCACCAGATTGATTTCCAAAGTGCTTTTTCAAGTTTGCATGCCTACCAGCAATGGACATGGATTCCCCTTTCTCCACATCCTCTCCAGCATGTGTTGTCACTTGAGATGAGTTTTTTTCTTAATTAATTTTTTAATTTTTTGTATTACTTACAGTTTATTAACTTTGTATCCCAGCTGTAGCACCCTCCCTCATTCCCTCCCAATCCTACCCTCCCCCTCTCATCTCCTCGGTGCCCCTCTCTAAGTCCACTGATAAAGGAGGTTTTTTTAAGCATTTTTCTGCCATTCTATATTCCGCTATTGAGAATTCTCTGATTAGCTCAGTATCCCACTTTTTAATTGAATTATATTGTTTGTTCGTGTCTAATTTCTTGTGTTCTTTCTATATTCTGGATATTAGCCTTCTGTCAGATGTAGGGTCAGTGAAGATCATTTCCTAGTCTGTAAGCTGTTGTTTTGTTCTGTTGACAATGTCTTTACATTACAGAAGCTTTTCAGTTTCATGAGATCCCATTTATTGGTTGTTGATCTTAGAACCTGAGCTTTTTGGCATTCTGTTCAGGAAGTTGTCTCCTGTGCCAATGAGTTTAAGGCCTTTCCTCTGGCACATCTACACTGTGGAATACTACTCAGCTACTAAAAATAAGGAAATAATGAAATTTTCAGGCAAAAGGATGGAACTAGAAGAGATCATCCTGAGTGAGGTAACCCAGAAGCAGAAAGACAGGCATAGTATACACCAATTATACACGGATGTTAGTCATATAATATAGCATAGCCAACTAGAACCTAAATAAGCTAAACATTAAGGAGGGCCTTGGGAGGATGATTAAATCTCATTCAGAATGGCAAACAGGACAGATAACAGAAGTGGTGGAAGAGAGGAAACAGGATGGGAGCCTACTATAGAGGGTCCTCTGAAAGGATTTACCCAACAGGGGATGGAAGCAGATGCTGAGACTCAGGGCCAAAGTTTGGGCAGAGAGCAGGGAGTCTTATGGAGGAAGAAAGGGGTAGGTTTAGAGGGACATGGAGGGGACAGGGGCCTTGAAAGGAGACCAAAAATCTAAAAGATCTGAGCTCAGTGATGCACCAACCAAGGACCAGGCATGGAGAGGACTTAGATCCCCTGTTCAGATGTGGCCGATTGGCAGCTCAGTCTCCATGTGGATCTCTGAGTGAGGGGAGCAGGGGCTGCCTGTATCACAAAATCGGTTGACTGCTCTCTGATCACTCGCCTCTGATGATGCAGCTTTGCCAGGCCACAGAGGAAGAGGATCCAGGCGTTCTGATGAGACTTAACAAGTTATGGGCAAATGGATATAGTGGAGAACTCCCCTTTCAGTGGACTATAGGAGAAGAGGGACGGAAGATGGAAATGGCAGGAATTGCAGGAGGGGGCCTCAATCAGGACACAAAATGAACAAATTGTGAAGAAAAAAAGCTAAGATCAAGCAGCACATGTCATTGTCTATTTCCTTGGTGATACTAGGCTACTTCATAATCTAGGGGAGAAGAGTGCTGCATTTTGTACTTTATGAAAGATGGAAGACAATGAAGCACTCCATACACTCCTATAAGGGTCCCAAATGCATCCTTATTACCATAGTGGCAATTAAGGTTTATCATTAAATTTGGAGGATATGTTCAGACTATGGCACTATTTACCTGCTTTAGTGGCTCATTTGACACCTGTCACATTACTTGCAATCCATAATTTTGTTAAGAAAAAGGGCAAGGTGCAGTGCTATTTTAATGGAGCAAGGCTAGAAAAAAATAACTATTATTTAAGATCAAATCCATATGTCCTAACCTAACAAGTCACCAACTGATTTTCTCTGTCATTAGTTGTTCTTATGCTTATTGAAGAACAGTCAAAATCCTTATTCTACAACTCACTCTTGCAGTTGGTGTAACTGATTTGAACATCATCAAGGATTCTGCTATTATAAACATGCTTTCATTTTTTTTTCTTAAAGACATAAAATACATTGATCTCCTCCTTTATTACACTTTCGAAAAAAACCACAAAAACCTTTAGGGCCATTGTAGTGGCTAATGTTGCTTGAAACATCATCCACTGTAAAGTTAAATTTTACTATTAGAAGTTTCTCCCCCTGCAAATTCTTTATTTGCATTTCATCTCTAGTATTTAAATTTACCTGAATCCCTTAGAATTAATTCTGTAATTTTCCCATCTGTCCACATTCCTACTGCCACTTTCTAGTGCTTATTTCCATAACAATACAGCTTACTCTCATAGCATGTATATGATAAGAACATTCAATTGTCTGGCCTTGGAATCATTCATTCATTCTTAATTAATTAATTTTTCATTCATTGACATTACAAGGTTTTGTGCAAGAAAACATAAATACAAAGATAAAAAAGAAATTATCTCCTCATGTATACATATTGTTCACGGTCAAGGAAAGGCCCAAGGAAAAGGCTTTGTGACTGGACACTTTTAGAAACGGTGAAGCAATGACCCAGAGACATCAACAACATGCACTGCACTTCATGGGGTTGTATCTTGCTGTGCGCAAGGAAGAATTTCTGTTAGTGCTGCCTGATGGTATGAATTAGAAATAATAAATCTACATTGGTGGATCACTAGTAAAATCTGAGCTGATGCAGCATGTTGTAGGCAGAAAATGAAAACTAGGTCAGTGTTTTATAAATGAGAGTTGGAAAAATACTAAAAAAAAAAAATAGGCAATTAAATAATGGTCTCTTGGAGAATACTAAAGGATTAAGGCTCAGCATTTTTTTTTTACAATTTCCTATTAATTTATAACTTTCCATTTTGTAACCACTTTACAAGAGAGTTTCTTGGAATTATCCTTACATAATTTTACTTGTACTTCCAATTGAAGATGTTCCTACTTTATCTCTGATTATACCACAGTAACAAGCATAGCTTGAGCTTATCAATCCCCCCACCATCCAGGTGAGAGTTCTGGCTTACTTGATATATGGTAGTCTTGTAGAGGTAACCGCAGCTTCTGTGAGTTTATGTATGCAATAAATCATCTTATTATTAATATCCATTATTAAGTCTGGTATATCTAGAAAATAGCATTTTATATCCTTTCTTTTAATCCTCCAGCTCTTACTATCTTCAGCCTCCTTGCCCCCTGTATTTTTGGAGCCTTGGTAGAATCTAGGGGTTGATAAAAATGTTCTATTAGAGGCTAAATACTAAGATTTTTTTCCCCAGTGGATTTATATGACCATCGCCTAAAATTCTACTTAATTAATTCGTAATTCTATTTTACTGTATTTCAAAATATCTTATGTTAATGAAATATAGTGACCTGCACAAATTCAGGGGTCTTGGTAGATAATGGATATGATCAACCAAAGAAAAATTAGAAAAGAAAATACAGTATCATTCTTTTATACCTTGTGATTATAACCAATAATCTCCAGAGCATGCATTCCTGAAGTAATTAATACTACTTTTGTGGATTGGTTATAAAATGTCCCTCAGAGATACATGTGTTGATATCTTGGTTTGGGAATGTGACAGGATTATATGGTCTCTCATCAAATGAACGGATTAATCAAGTGCAGTTGTCATAATTTTATGTCATTATTGGGAGATGATAGGGCTAAGAAGTGCATCAATTTGAAACAAATTGGCACACTGGAAGAATGTCTCTGAGGGTACATCTCATCCCTGACTACTTTTTCTCTCTGTCTGTGTCTGGGCTTTCATCAGTTGAGCATCTGTCCTCTGCAGTGTCATTTTGTCATTATGTTTTTCCTCACTGTATACCAAAAAATTAATGGTCTAAAATCACGAGTCAAAATAATTTCTTCCTGTCTTAACGTCTTTATTTGTGTACTTCATCAAATCAATGAAGAATCTAATCAATACATCAAATGACAATGACAAAGTTAAAATGCTTTAACTTCCTACTAACACCCCCCCAAGGAATTAAAAAACAAACAAACTCTGAGTTATGACATGTTTTCTGCATAATCTTAATGGGTACTTATTGGATCTCTCCATTTCTTGGGATTTTACAAGCATAATCATGTGAAATTATATGAGTGATTCAATAGGTCAAGAAACAGCAACTGTATTCTTCCTTAAAATCTATTCCTTTTCCTTATTATGTTTGTAAACACTAAAATTTTATATTTATTTAACAAAAAATGATTCTTCTCCTTAGTTTAGTCCATTCAAGGTTGATGACTGCTACATTTTGTTTAGTGATTATTGAGTTATGATACTCACATAAGTTAAGATTTTTTCCTGCGTGAAATGTAATAATTTCCCTGTTTTGATATATTTATATGATTTTTACAATTATACAATTTCATTGTAGGTTTTTCTTAGTATCCAGTTTCAACTAAGGGCTTTCTCAATGGCACTATTTCATATTATGGAATTATAAGTATGCTCTACAAAAGTGAGCCATCGTGGCATATGCCTTTAATACCACCACTCAGGAGACAGAGGCAGACAGATTTCTGAGACTGAGGTAAGTATGTTCTACACAGTGAGCTCCAGACCAGCCAATGCTACATAGTATGACTTTTTGTCTCAAAATATAAATAAGTAAATTAATAAACCAAACAAAACAAACAAAAACATCCGCTACAAAACAAGACTTCTAACAACAGTTTCTATATTTAGTTCTAAAGCTTTCTATGTAATTTATTGTCTATTAAAGGCAGAGTAGTGTAAAGAACAGAAAAAGAAATTTAAATGATGGAGACATTGGCTAAGCACAGACAAGTCCCAACCCACTAGATTTCATATTGTGTGATTCTATGGCAAAGAGCAAGAGGAGTTGCTCACGCACTGAAAGCTCTATCAGTCTCTGTATTCTCGTGGTTCTAGTGAGCTGTAGCTACATTTTTTTTAATTTATTTTTTTTACTAATTATAGTTTATTCATTTTGTGTTCCAGCTGTAGCCCCCTCTTGTCCTCTTCCTTGTCCCCTCCCAATCCCACTTTCATCTTTCATCTCCTCCTATACCCATTCCCAATTCTACTGATAGGGGAGGTCATCAATCCCCTTCCTTCTGACCCTAAGAGAAAGTAGAACAAAGTGGTTTGGGGAGAAATGCTCTTGTCAGTGATATATTGTCCTCTAAGTCTTTGCCATTTATAGCTTTTTTCCTCCACACGTTTCTAGCTTTGATTTTTGATCATGTCTTATTTTATGAAAATGCTTCTGTTCTAGGTCCCCCTCTGTTGCTGTAATAATGCACTCAGCAAAAGTCTATGGGACGAATGGGGCATTTCATCTTAGACTTCTGTGTCATAGTACATTACTGCTGAAAGCCAAGATAAAAACTGAAGCAGGAAAAGCCATAAGGAACACTGCTTGATGGCTTTCTCACAGGGTGCTGCTAGCCTCGGTTTCCTATGCAGCCCTGTCTAGGGAACGGTACCAACCACAGTGGGCTGAAGACAACCAAGATGATATTTATGGAGATAAATATATCCACTGGCCAACATAATAAAATAATTACTCAGTTGAGACCTTTATTTCTTTCTTTATTTTTTTTTCAGGTCACTCTGGGCTGTGTCATGTTGACAGTTGATGCTACCTGGTACAGCTTCAGACCCTCTGGAAGATCACCCTTGCTCATTATTTTCTTTTAATTTAAATTTATTCACTTTACATCTGTATTGTAGGCTTCTCCCTCCTCTCTTTTCAGTCCCACCCATCCCGCCTCTTCCTCCCTATCCTCACCTAGTCCTCAGAAAGGGAGAGCCCTCCTCCCCTACCACCTGAGCTCAGCCTATCTAGTCTCATCAGGACTTGCTGCATCCTCTTTCTCCATCGACTGGCACGTAGCTCCAACCAGGGGAAAGTGATCCAAGAGTGGACAACAGAGTCCATGTCAGAGACAGACCCTGCTCCCCTTACTAGGTTTCCCACATGGAGACTGAACTGACTATTGGCTACATCTAGCAGGGATGTCTAGGTCCTCTCCATGCGTGGTCCTTGGTTGATGCACCAGTCTCTGCAGGCCAACCAGGGCCCAAATTTGCTGGCTCTGTTGGTCTTCCTATGGAGCTCTTGTCCCCTCCCAGTCATTCTATTTCCCCACTCTTTCCTAAGACTCCTTGTTCTCTGCTCAAAGTTTGGCTGAGAGCCTCTGCATCTGCTTCAATGCCCTGCTAAGTGGAGTCTTTCAGAGGACATCTATGATAGGCTCC
The DNA here is from genome assembly GCF_907164565.1 of Psammomys obesus. Classification (NCBI taxonomy): domain Eukaryota; kingdom Metazoa; phylum Chordata; class Mammalia; order Rodentia; family Muridae; genus Psammomys; species Psammomys obesus. The sequence goes on along the minus strand of NW_026587216.1, from coordinate 46,156,042 downwards.
CATCCTGTTCCCTCTCTTAAACTACTATTAGCAATATAAAACAGTATAACCATACTACAATCCACAGACCTAAAGAAGCTAAATAACAAGGAGGATCCTATGGAGGATGATTAATTCTTATTCAGAAAAGTGACTAGAGTAGGCACCTTTGTTCTTTTGCAGCTCAGGAGAGTTGCTGTTCTGATGATAATTGCCAAAAAACTGATAGTAAAATCTATGCCAGCTAACACTGAAAAGAAATTTATGAAGGCTTCATAGGCAATATTTTAATTTGCACTGTCTGTGTCACGACTGTAACTACTAAAGCCTACTCAGTAATTTTGTTTTCTATATGAAATATTTGCAGCTTGATAAATGCAAATCATTTGCTGTTGATCAAATATCTATTAGTAATCGGGTTAGTTCCAGATCATCCAAGTTCCACCTTGTGCCAAGCTCAGCTTCTCAGACACCGATGTGGACTCCAAAACTTCCTATAATTTTTAGTATGTATCTATTTTGACTTAGGTGTAATTTTCCAAACTCTTCACACACAAACCTCAATTGTAATTGTGCTGCAGACCAAGCTAAATCAAGAGCTCTGAGAACATTAACCTCCACTTACCCATGTTAACATGTCTTTTTCCTCTCACAACTGCAGGCAGCTCAATAATAAAATAAATGTTCAATAGACTGCTTTATATCCCAGGCTTAAATTCATAACAGAATTGTCAATCAATATGACAGCACTTTATGGTTAAATTCTAACTGAAAATTTTATGTCCTGACTGCCTGTCATTATGTCTCAAAAGATAATCTTATAAACTACCAAATGCTTAATAAAATGACTTTAATGCTATAGAATTAGTAACCTAAGTCAAAGACTTCTATAGTGGTATTTTCTAACAAATACTTTTCATGACACAAATACTGAATCATAGTCATCAAGCTGGGTAGAAAATTACTTCCAGGAATTAGTAAGGATGCTTGTCTCATAAAGGCACTTGCTATTTCTCAGAAAGTGTGAAACATAGTTTTTGTGGGTGTGGAGAAAAGTGATTATATTTATAATTGAATCTAGAAAAAAAAGCTGACTTTCTGGATATCATTTACAATTTTAAGAATAAATGAACCTGAACTGGAAAGTATATTGACTTAATCTTCCTAGATTCTAAAGTGTAGAGGAAGAGAGATGACAGCTTCCAAGACACATGAAGAGAATTGTATTTTTAATTTTTTTATTAATTACACTTTATTCATTTTGTATCCCCCCATAAGCCCCTCCCTCCACCCCTCCCGATCCCAACCTTCCTCCCCTTTCTGCATGTATGCCACTCCCCAAGTCCACTGATAGGGGAGGTTCTCTTCTCCTTTCTGATCTTAGGCTTTTGTTTTCTAATGGTATATTGCACCATTAGAATGGTATATTGGTATATTTCAATTAAATTTTTTAATTAAAAATTCCAACTCCTGAAAGTATGCTTAGTAACTAACATATTCATATGACCTCTATGTAGAATAAGTATTTAGTAAGAAGTAATGAACTTGAATATTAACATGGTTCTGATCAAAGGATATGGAAATGTATTTAAATTGAAATTATGTGGGCATTATGTTAATGTAAAATGGTGACTCTCATCTAATTTGGGATTTTTAATCACTACATTAAAATACCTTTTAATAGTTCACCACTCTAAACTTGTATACATAGGAGGGATGTTGAATTTTAATTAGAAATTATTATAGTATGTCATAAATAAAATTTTGGAAGTAACTTGGTCTTTGTCACTAACAGTAGCACGAGGAGAAAAGAGTCACTGAGTATATACACATGCCTTGTTGTTACACAGACATTTTCTTTGAATTGACATATTTTCTTTTGGAGGGAAGAGAGAAGTTCAAGCAAATTAAGGCTGTGAAATCTAAGACTCACAAAGTCCCTCCCCAAGTTAGTTCAGTCAGTGACACCAAGGAGAGGGAAGCCTCTCTCTGACCAACCAGGATGTCTCTCCCATTCTGGAGCCCTTTTGTGTGGGGCTAAGAGAATGACCAGAGGAGCCACAGTAATGAACTTGACTATTAGCATGATATAACATCCCAAAGAAACCTGGAAGCTGACTTCAGCAGAAGGCATATCAGACTAGAGAATATATTTCCATCTGCCTAAATCAGTGTCCTATTGAAGTGAAGAGAGACCATGACCATGGCAACTCTTTTATAAAGCATTTAGTTGGGGCTTGCTTACAAGTTTTGAGGGTTAGTTCATTCTCCTCATGTCAGGAAGCACAGCAGCACAAAGATAGACACAGTGCTGGAAACAAAGCCAGAAATTCTACATTTAGATCTGCAGAGAACAGGAAGAGAGAGACATCGGGCCTGGCTTGGGCCTTTGAAATCTCAAAGCTCACTCCCCATAACACACTTCCTCCAACAAAACCACACATACACCAGAAAGGTCACTCCTCCCAATCCCTTTCAAGCGGTTCTCCCTAATGACCAAGTACTCAAATATATGAGGCTCTGAGGAGCCTTACTATTCAAACCCACGCCCCTGGGATTGATTCAGGCCAAGGAAGGTTTTTATTCTCCAGCCAACATTTCTTTTTTATATAAACAATGGATACATGTCTGTACTGTACTATGCAAACAATTCTTTTCTTTTTTTAGTGTACTCTTAAGTTACAAAGGCCAGATGCCATGGTGGTAGTTTGAATGACAAATGTCTTGGGCATTTTACCACTTGGTCCTCAGCTGGTGGCACTGATTGAGGAGATTTAGTGGTGAAGTCTTGTTGGACAGAGTGTGTCCCTGGTAGTAGGTATTAAGATTAAAAGTCCACTATCACTTCCAGTTAACTTTCTCTGCTTAGGCTTTGCGGCTCAAGATGTGAGTTCCAAGCTTCTTGCTTCTGCTCCCATGCCTGCCTCTTGCTTCCGTGATTGCCATCATGACATTCTTATCTCTCCAGAGCCAAAGATGAATGGATTCTTTTTAATTAAATTTATTTTAATCTATTTCAAAATATATTTTTATCTATTTTATTAGGGTTCTTATACCTCTGCTTCCCATCCAGCCCTTATCCTTTCTAATTCCTTTCAAACCCTCAACACTAGGTAGATGAGAAGACAGTTGGAAGGGAAAGGCTCAGCGTACGTTGATTGACATAGTTCCTTGGGGCAAGTCCAATCTTTGTACTCATTATCCAGCTGTCCAGCAGCCAAGAAGTTGAGCAATCAGGCGGTCCAGCAAAATAGCAACAGCAAATGCAGTCGTAGGATGAACCAGTAGCAATGGTCCTCTCAGGGTTCTGGCATTTATATCCTTTCACAAGTCCTCAGAATTAAACTGTCTGCAGCCGGCATAAATTATGCCCTGCTAGTGTGTGATACAGTCATAGTTAATGGCCGTGGACAAACTGAGGCGTATCGTATCCCACACCTGTAAGCAAAAACATGTTTACCTTACATGACTGAGGTTTTTTTTTTTTAATTTTATTTTTTTCTTATCAGTTACATTTTATTAACTCTGTATCCCAGCTGTGTCCCGATCCGTCATTCCCTCCCAGTCCCTCCCTCCCTCCCTCATCTCTACCGTGCCCCTTGCCAAGTCCACTAATAGGAGGGACCTCCTCCCCATTCATCTGATCCTGTTTTATCAGGTATCTTCAGGACTGGCTGCATAGCTCTCCTCTGTGGCCTAACAGGACTGCTCCTCCCTTGGGGGGTGGGGAGGTCAAAGAGCCAGTCATTGAGTTCCTGTTAGAAATAGTCCTTGTTCCCCTCACTATGGGAAACCAATTGGTTGCTGAGCTACCACAGGCTACATCTGAGCAGAGGTTCTAGGTTACATTCATACATGGTCCTTGGTTGCATGTCAGTCTCAGAAAAGACCCTGTGCCCAGATATATTTGGTCCTTGTGGAGCTCCTATCCTTTCCTCATCAGACTAACTCCCCTTCTTTCTTATGATTCCCTGTACTCTGCCAAAGGTCATTAGCCATCAGGGAAATGCAAATCAAAACAACTCTGAGATATCACCTTACACCCATCAGAATGGCCAAGATGAAAAATTCAAGGGACAACACATGCTGGAGAGGTTGTGGAGAAAGGGGAACCCTCCTCCACTGCTGGTGGGAATGTAAACTTGTACAACCACTCTGGAAATCTAATCTATCTGGCGCTTTCTAAGACAATTAGGAATACTGCTTCCTCAAGACCCAGCTATACCACTGCTAGGTATATACCCAAACTTTGCTCAAGTACACAAAATGGATACTTACTCAACCATGTTTATAGCAGTATTATTTGTAATAGCCAGAACCTGGAAACAACCCAGATGTCCATCAACGGAGGAATGGATACAGAAATTGTGGTATTTTTACACAATGGAATACTACTCAGCAATCAAAAAGGAGGAAATCATGAAATTTGCAGGCAAATGGTGGTATCTAGAAAAGATCATCCTGAGTGAAATATCCCAGAAGGAGAAAGACAAACACGGTATATACTCACTTATATAGACCTATAAGATATGATAAACATAATGAAATCTATACACCTAAAAAAGATAATCAAGAGAGCGGACATGGGGTAAGATGATCAATCCTCGTTTTGAAAGACAGATGGGATGCACATTGAACATATGACAGGAGTCTACTGAGCACATCTGAAAGACTCTATCTAGCAGTGTTTTCAAAACAAAGACTCATGACTGAGGTTTTTAAAATCACCAAAACTCCCATTACAATTCTTCCTTCTATAAGTTGCCTTGATCAGAGTGTTTTCTCACAGTAACAACAAAAACAACAAATTTTTTAATGCAGACACTTGAAATGACTGCAATGACCTTTAGAATATCTGAACATGTTCCATAATCCCTGGGTTTCTCACAGATTTGGGAAAAACAACTGGAAGGACAATGTGAGAAAGAATGTAAGAACATGAGAAATGAGGATGTATTGTTGTGGTTTCTCTTTTGGAAAAACAACTGGATGGACAATATAAAGAGTAAGTAAAAAATGTTACTAACGGCAATGTAACTGAGTGGGAAAACACACTCCTGAGGGACCATTAGACAGTTGAGGAAGAATTCCCATGAAAGGATTAGGCTATATTCTCATTCGCTGTTGAGACTTTCCAATTGCTGTTGGTTTCATAGCAGAGATAGATGCTAAGTCTCTACTATTTGAAGACACCACATTCTATAGGTACTTGACATGGAAAATCAAACTAGAACTGATATGAGAGTTTCCTTTCTTATTGATGCCTTTTACATTAGAACTATCAGCAAGAGTCTTGCTTGACTATGGACCCTAGATGATGCAGAGCAAATATGTGTGTGTGTGTGTGTGTGTGTGTGTGTGTGTGTGTGTGTGTGTGTGTGTGTGTAATGAATATGCCAGATGTGCCTACTTTTACCTAAGTGGAAAAAAGTGTTATAGATATTGCTAATTGGTTTCTATTTGGAATCAAAGCTTATTCTCTACAAGGGGAACTCAAATCTATTATTGTAAGGTAGGAAACAAAGCTCATGGATGGGGAGTTTGTAGGTTCTAGTTGGAAACCAACTGCTACTATTTTGTCTAATGGATGGATGCCTGTCAAATTGTATGCTAAACATATGTGCTCATAGATTCTATCAAAAGTTGTCAATCATCAGATAAAGGATTCTTTGAGAGGGCAGTGCATTACAGATGCTGACAATTGTCGAACCACTGTGAAGTGGCTGTTGCTGTTAGTGGCCCAACATTAAAGTAAATAATCAGACATTTATGTTACTCCATCTACATCTGGGAAAATATAACAGGTGAGGGGGAAAGAATGCAGGAGTTAGAGAAAAGGGTGGTATGTTGTGTTTTCTTTCTCCAAACTGAAGGATCTGCTCCTAGAGGAAAAAGAAACCATAACAAGGCTTACAAGACCTAGGTGTCTAATGCAAATCACTAGACTCAAGAACCCCAATGAGCTGCATGATTCACAAGATTCTTTCCCAAAGTTATATAAGCAGTAAGCAAAATCTGGGGACAGGAAATTGGCTAGCCAAGCTTCCTGAAAATTGTACAGGAAACTCCAGGATTGCAGCTTATGTTGTGTTAGATTTTGGAACATAGAGCTTTTTTTGAGTCACCCTTTCTATTATGTACTTGGCTTATAATAAAAAAAATGAAGGGTTTATTTTGAATAGGAGTTTTAGGGTACAGTCCTTCACCTTGGGAAATCCTGTCAGCCCAAACTTGAGGCAGCTATGCATCTTGTGTCTGCATTCAGAAAGTAGAGAATGATGATCACTGGTCCTCAGCTAGCTTTCTCTTTTTTATGCAGTTGAGGACCCAAGCACTGGAAATGGTGTTCCCTGCTTTTAGGGTATGTCAACTCATCTCAGTTTAACTAATCGAGATATTCTCTTATAAGCATTGTCATAGCCCACATGATATAGATATTCCTCACAGGCATGCTCATTGTTTTGTTTCTAGGTTGAATCTAGATTCAGCCAAATTAGTTATTATTATTAGTAATCACACCCCTCAGGAATCCTGCTACAATTAATCAGAATCATTTTACTAGTTCACTAAAATAGACTTTGGTAGAATTGTATTTTGCTTTGTGGTCAGTCTTCTATCTGAAGAAAATAGACATGTGTTCACATCCTCCCAGAAATGTCACAGAATGTTCTCTTTTAGAGTAGTTCTTTAAGTTGTTATTTTTAATGCATTGTCTTGACCCGTATCTAAGCCAGGTATATCTATTCATTACAACAGAATGAATTTTCCACAAGATAACCTCATTTTATTCCTGCTACATTCATTCATTAACAAATTGGTCATGAATTTCTATCCCTTAAGTACCTGGCTAGTTGGAGGTTAAACAACCTGATGATTAAAATGTTGCAGAGGCTTCCAAAAAAAAAAAAAAAAAAAAAAAAAAACACCATCAACTTACTGCTTCAGTCTCTGGGCTGGTCACCACCATTTCTTCATTGGCCTGGCTTCTAAAGTCAGGTATTCCTGGCGAGACACCCTGTATGTATATTTTATAGACAAAAGAAGCTTCCTTGGGGCTACATTAATATACTCTTCATTTGGCTTCTAGATTGTTAGTTTATGTTAATTTTCATTACAAAGCCTAAGAGAAAGACTTATGTTACATATTGAGTATATACCCACTAATACATATATTAATTAATTATTATGAAGTACTCTCATATTCTGGGAAGATCAATCTTTTTAATGGTCCTTAAAATGTAGTATGTTTTCCACTACAATCACATATTTATGTTGAATGCTGTTATTCTCCACTGATGTAGTTCAAAATATATTAATGAACAGTAGTTCTCTTACACAGACATTTCTTTTTTTAAAAGAAACTATATTATCACTCAGCTAACAAGTCTTCCTTCTTGAGGTAGCTTTATGAGTTTATAAAAATTGAAAATATTCTTCAAATTCTGACTGTGTCCTGACAAAGCACTCTACCTGAATTCAGACAAAGGTCTGTTTAAGTTTCATATGAATCATTTCACTATGAGTCACTTGTGAGTCCTGAGTTCCTTCCTGGAAGAATCAATACACTCGCCTCTCTGGCTTTTTGTGAGGAATAAAATCGTGTGTGCATGGATGTGTTAAGACTGACAAAGAGCTAAGGAATTGGGAGACAAGGCAGATTCTCAGTCATTTTATGATTTTCAGATACTGATATTTCAATAACTCCTTGTCAATGCTTAGTTAAAATTAAATAAAGAGATCGAGGATCTAAATCAGGATGCTAAACAGAGCGCAGGCTAACATGTAAACATGTGAAAGCAAACACAGCAAACTTTTTTCATGCTGAAAGTTCACAAAAGACAAGCTCAATGTCGTACGTTCAGTGGGCTGTCTCCTCTGTCAACCACCCATCCTGAGTTTGAGCCCACACAGAACAGCTTCTAATTGACTGGATACTTGAAGGTAAAAGTAACAGAATACAGTTCATTTATTTATAGTATTTATTATACTTCATATTCATTCCTCAAGTGGAACTCAGTTTTTGTGTCATTTTGCACAAAATTCTATTGTCATAACCACATCAGTAATACTTTTTTTTAAATTTTTTATTAATTACACTTTATTCATTTTGTATCCCCCCCATAAGCCCCTCCCTCTTCCCCTCCTGATCCCACCCTCCCTCCCCTTTCTGCATGCATGCCCCTCCCCAAGTCCACTGATAGGGGAGGTTCTCCTCTCCTTTCTGATCTTAGTCTATCAGTTCTCATCAAAATTGGCTGCATTGTCCTCTACCATGGCCTGGTAAGGCTGCTCCCCGCTCAGGGGGAGGTGATCAAAGAGCAGGCCAATCAGATTATGTCAGAGGCAGTCCCTCTTCCCATTACTATGTAACCCACTTGGACACTGAACTGCCATGGGCTACATCTGTGCAGGAGTTCTAGGTTATCTCCACGAATAGTCCTTGGTTGGAGTATGAGTCTCTGGGAAGTTCCCTGTGTTCAAATTATCTTGTTCTGTTGCTCTCCTTGTGGAGTTCCTGTCCTCTCCAGCTCTTACTATTTCCCACTTTTTACATAAAATTCCATTCACTCTGCCCATCAGTTGGCCATCAGGCTCAGCATCTGCTTTGACAGTCTATACTTAAGGGGTTGAAGAACCAGTGTCACTGACTGTCAATTACTTTCTGACTGCACCTTCTTTCGCCTCTTCTTCAGATTGTACCATTCTTCCCCTAAAATCTGGTTTCATTAAAGGCCTATTTATCCTTCCTTTTGTTCCTGTACTGTTCTTTGTCAAGCAAGTTGTCCTAAATCTTAGGCCACCTCCCACAAGGACTGAGGCAATAGTCTTTTCTGTTTGCTTGTTTTTTGTTTTTCAAGGCAAGATTTGTTTGTGTATCCTTGGCTGTCCTGAACTCACTTTGTAGAGGCCATGATGGCCTCAGACCCACAGACATATGCCTGCCTCTGCCTCCCAGAGTTCTGGAGTTATAGGCATGTGCCTACCACACCCGACAACTGTCTAGTTCTTAGGAAGAACAATATGCCCTGTGTGTGTGTGTGTGTGTGTGTGTGTGTGTGTGTGTGTATGTCAAGTGCAGAGTTAATGATATTCTCAATGCATTAAAATATCTTTAGTTCTTAAATGTGTGAGTTCATGTAGTCATGAAGTTTCCCGAAAATATGTAGTCAAATTATTCTGTGTCTTTTGGATACATCACTGAGCTCTTTGTTCTCTGTATCCTGATCTCTAAGCAGAAAGGCTGAACCTGCTATCTTATAAGCCTCCCTTATCTAAACCACTTAAGAAAGTTTGACATAAATAAGGAATATATCTCATGTCTTGGAACAGAGCAGTTCTGAATTTGAATATGGAATCCATTCCAAATGAATTGTGAGATACTGGATTAGTGCCTCGTATCACTAAACTTAGGATATTACCTCAACAGAACAATACAATAATATTGAAGATTTTTGGGACTCTCCTAAAAATTGACTGATATAGTGATATAAATAACAATAACATGAACGCTTATTTTTATTAACATTTTACATTACTACTTTAATTTTGGAATAGAAAGTTGTTAAAAAATAAAGGTTTGCTTAAGTTTTGTTAAAATAATTTTCTAAAAAAAGTCTCTGATTTCTAATCTTGAGAATCTGTGAGCCATAAGAAAACCTATTTTTGTCAATATTCTTACTTTGTTACAAATGTTATTTAAAATTTATCTAAATTATGGGTTTAAAATTAATGTTTGAATATTTAAAATATTTTTGTATACTGAGGCAATAATGTGAAAAATATTCTTTGTCTTAAAGGCTTTTACAGTCCAAAAGTTAGTTGCTTTATAGAACTTGAATCTGCTTGTGGTATGTAAGTGTCGTTTTCCATTAGTGATTTGGGACAACAGTTAATATTTCCCATGATTCTGTAACACTGACTAGGATATTCTTCTGGTATGATTCGTTTGGCTAGAAAAGATGATGCGGGATGAATTCAGTAAAATTTTGATAGTAAAGAAGCCTAGTTAGACGACAGAGATGACTCGATCAAGGATCTTGCATTCCGATTAAGTTAGAAGCTAATGCTGTCCCCCCAAAAAAGCCATATTTGGTTTCTATTTGCATTTTATGTGTATATTTAAAGTGAACGATCTGGGCAAAGCCGCTGCCAGTGTGGAGGCAAGGTATTTCATCTTACAAAAAACTTGCTGACATCAGAGTCAAAGCTGAGTGTTCTCAGAAAAGGCAGAAATTAGGGGCCAGAAAGAACAAAGTGATACCACATGCACCTAGAATCTCAGTGATATGAGATTGTATAATGAAAAAAGCACCCACTTATTACCACTGTGGTGGTGCACAGTGGCAGAGCAGAATCTGGTTACAGTCTGAGGAAAAAGAAATATTTTCCAAACTGGTGGGAAAGCCCTGCAGAGATTAGAGGATGTTCATAACAGATGATTATAGATTAAAAGTTTGGTTTTTGAGGGGTTTTGCTAAATATTAGATTTGGAGATTAAAATAAGATGAATGAAAGTCTCTGTTTATTCTGGAGACCAAACAAAAACAAGTGAGAAAACACATAATATTTATTGATTAAAATGTAGAAATAAGGAGATATTGCTTCAAAATAAAATATTCTGCTGTTCTATGACTAGATTCTAAACCAAATAAAGTTATTTGAAATCCAGAAAAACTGAATAACTCCAAAATTTTATGTTGGTGGGTGTAGCTGAGGCATTTGAATTTATAAGAGCCTGAGAGCAAAGAAGTGCTCTGATGAACAGTCCTGTGTAGACAGACTTGTCTTCCATCCAACCCAGAGTACTAGTTTCTACTCTTCAGAAAACACAGACTGCAGACTTATCTATCAATTAAAAGCTCATATAGTCATCCTCAAAGAAAAGTTCTTTTTTCCTCTGCTGTGTTCTTTTCACTTTGACTTATAAATAAACTCTGCTTTTGTATTAGTCATAGTTATTCAGTGGAAAATATACATGATTGAGCGAGAATTTGTTTGGTACGTGTATAAGGTCATAGTCCACATAGTCCTATGATGACTTTCCACAGTCTGGATTGCTGGAGAAACAATAGTAACACAACATGAGGGGCAGGAGCCTCATACATGAAAGATAAATAGATATAAAAGCTTTTAGTAGTCTTGTGTAAGTAAGTCCATGTTCAAAGGTTGAAGAATACATGCTGAAGGCCAGCCTCTATAGGTCAGAAAAAATAAGAAGAGGAGTGTGTGTGGAGACAGTGATTAATCACTCAGCAGACTTTACTCTCAAGGAGTAAAATTTAATTCTCTGAGGAAAGCTCTCTGGGACTTGTGAAATGGGGGAAAAACAGACACATACATACACAGACAAATACACACACACACACACACTTGGTAGATAAAGCAAGCTTCAACAAGCTCCAACCACTTTACATACATAAATACATACATACATACATGCACACACACACACACACACACACACACACACACACACACACACACACATTTGATAGATGAAGCAAAGGTCCAACAACTTTATTTTTCCTCTTAGCCTTTCCATGACACCTAAGATGACTTTTTGTTTTATGTAAGAAAAGCCATATGTGTGTTCCCTAGTAAAGGGAACAGAGACTGTCTCTGACATGAACTCAGTGGATGGCTCTTTGATCACCTCCCCTTGAGGGAGGAGCAGCCTTACCAGGCCACAGAAGAAAACAATGCAGCCAGTCCTGATGAGACCTGAGAGGCAAGGGTCAGATGGAAGGAGAGAAGCACCTCCCCTCTCAGTGGACTTAGAGAGGGGCATGGGAAGAGATGAGGGAGGGAAGGTAGGATTGGAAGGGAATGAAGGAGGGGCCTACAGCTGAGATACAAAGTGAATAAACTGTAATTAATACAAAAAAATAAAAAAAGAAAAACCACAAGTTACATATTCTCCAAAATCCATCAAGAACATCTTCTTCAAATAACAGATTAAAATCATTACAAAAGAAAATTACAATAGAATTATTGACTAAGCATTTTAAATTCATACCTTTCTAGCATTTCTCATCTCTTTCTCTCCATAAGTTCATCATAATCTCAAACAATGATTCATTTGACATTGATTAACAAAGTTTAAGCAAGTAAAGTTTGTAATAGGAAGTTTTTCTCTATGCTTAGATGATGACATTTGTATTTATCAAGAAACAAATCATCTATCTCATGTCTTGTTGTTGAAATTTTATTCAACTAACCTAGCTAATCATCTATTCTCTATTCTTATGTTTATGATAGAATTATTTACTCTTTATTCATAACCCTGTCTTTCATGGAGCACACTGAAACCTGTTACTATAGCCCTAGATTACAAGATCCAAGAACTCAGACCCAATTTAGAATATTTCTTTGATCATTAGCTTATCCCAAGCCTATTTTCTCTTTCAAGTACACTTATACGTGCTTGTAATGGATGAAAGCTCCCTTTTAAGGGAAAGGACACAGTCTACTCTTTTTTAAAATTAATTATTTTTATTTTCATTAATTAAAGTTTATTCACTTTGTTTCCCCCCTGTACCTTTCTCCCTCCTCCCCTCCCAATCCCAACCTCCCTCTTCCCCACCTATGTTCCTCTCCCAGTCCACTGAAAAGGGAAGTCCTCCTCACCTTCCCTCTGATCCTAGTCTATCAGGTCTCATCAGGAGTGGCTGCATTGTCTTTTTCTGTGGCCTGGTAAGGCTGCTCCCCTGTCAGGGGGAGGTGATCAAAGACCCTGTCTCCATTACTATGGAGGCCACTAAGACACTGAACTGCCATAGGCTACCTCTGTGCAGAGTATCAAAACAGATGTTGAGACTTATAGGCAAACTTTGGACAGACTACAGGGAATCTTATGAAAGAAGTGGGAGATAGTAAGACTTGGAGAGGACAGGAGATCTACAAAGACAGCGAAAAAGTCTGGGCACAGGGGTCTTTTCTGAAGCTGATACTCCAGCCAAGGACCACTCATGGAGATGGCCTGGAAACACTGTGCATTCTACTCTTAATTCTGGCAAAACAACTTAAACCGTCTTCTTAGACTTTCTATCAAGTACCCTAACTTCCTAAAACTATTTAAACCAAATCAGAAGTACTTTAAAATCATTAAATCATCTAAGCAATATTATTTTATGAAAGTTCATTTTTCTTATTGATCTGCAGGAAAATTGTCCAACAGAGTGGGCTGTCTCCCAGGAAGCCATCACACTGAACTTAAGCAGCGACGGTCTCCCAAGGCCCAGTCACACAATGCTAGATATGACAAACCTGAGAAGGCACAGAAGCAGCAAGAAGCGGTCTGGAGACAAAGCCTCTGGGGATGTGATACTCTGAGGCTCATCTGTCGTGGTGTGCAAAATGATGGCCTGTCTCCAGGAAGCTCACTTGCCCATGGCAGTTTCTCCTGCATGCTGTCCAACAAATCTCTATTCTTAATGCGTGCAGATGATAGCATAGCAGAGTATGGCTCTCTTATGTGGAGCCAAGTGTACTTTTATCAGCCTCCTCTGTCCGTTCCATCAGGATCCCAGCCTATAGGACTATGTCACTTTCATTTAGTTACAACATCTTCATTCCTATCACTGACCTATAGTCAGTCTGTTGTGGAAATGTCATCATACACACACCTGGAGTATGCTTTGCTAACTTTTTAGGCATCTCTAAATCCAGCCAACAACCACAGTGAGCCATCATTTGCCTTTTTTTTTTTAATAAAAACATCAAAACTGTGTATATATATGATTAACCTAATCTAGATGAACACACACACACACACACATTGTAGTGATGGTCACTTTCTGAGTTCTGTGAGAATACATAGGGAATGTATTGTAAGCGTAGGTACAGTGAGGAGGTAGTGAGTCATGAACGTTTTGCTAAAAATTCATGAAGAAAGGTAGAAAGGGCTAGCACATTCAGATAAGGAGACTATAATGACATACATTAAAAGTTAACATGATTCTTATGAACAGTAAACTAGTCTTCTTTGATGTGTATTTTATGTTTGGGTAAAACACTATTCTTTTTTTTCTGGATTTGCTTTTATCTAAATTATAGATTTCTGAATATTCTTATACTACCCTGATAATTGAACCACAACTTGTTATATATTAATATGGCTCACAACTCTTGTATTTATTTGTATGCATAAATTGCTGGTTTATTACTGTATTCAAACAAATTAACTGTTATTTAAAAGTTTTGCTACTATTTTAAGTATTTAAAATATTTAAGTATTTTATAGAAAATGATCCTGACAAGCACTGGGTAAAAGTTCATTTTTACCCTATCTGTACACATTAAAATTTCAAACTCTTTATCTCCATGAGTCCTCATTTGTAGTCTGTCATTATACGGAGGCTTCCCATACCCTTGATCAAGAGGAGAAAGGTTAAGCATCACTTCTAAAACAGAACCTGAGAAAGCTTGATAAAAGACAAGTAAAGTCAGGGATCATTAATCATTATCACACAAGAAAAACTGAAAAAAGTATCAGAAATTTAGCATTGTCATCTGTATTTTTTTGTTTCCTTTTTTTTTTACTTTCATAATTTGAATAAGTTAAAACATCAGGGTACACAACTTCTGAATTACTAAAGGCTCCATAATAAAAATTTGTATTTAAATGTAACAAAAATTTGTATTTAAAATACAATCTCAAGTGCAACTCCCTTTTAAAGTAATGTGTTATTAATAAGCATTAGGAAGTTATTATCTTGGCAAATTAGAGAAATCTAAAATCTTGAAAATATGGAATTTTCTTACTTCTCCTACGTAGTTTTATATCACTTCTTATATTCATCTGCAAGTACACAATGTTTCCTTGTCTGTTAAAGATTTAGAATAAACATTAAAGCTTCATTGTCATAAATGCTGTCAGTGAAACAAGTGATGGGCTAGATGGCATTTATAATTAGGAAAAGATGAGGATATGATTGGCATAAAAGAAAAAGACTGTGTGTGTGTTTGCGTGTTTTATAGAAAAGGCAAGACTGACAAAAAATGTTTTTCATTTATTCTTTTCTCATACACTACATCCCAACAGCAATTTCCTTCCCCTCCTTTTTTGTTTCTTCCTCCCCCCACATCTTCCCCTCCCTAGATCCTCTCCTCCTTTGTTTCCCTTAAGAAAAGAGCAGGTTCCCAGGGATATCAGTTAAACAGTGCATAGGAGGTTACAGTAAGACTGGAACAAATCCTCATGTTAAGGTAACCCTGTAGGAGGAGAAAGGTACCACCAACAGGCAGAAGATTCAGAAGCATCTGTCCACTCCACTGTTTGGAGCCCCACAAGAACAACAAGGTATGTAACCTTAACATATATATAGATAGATAGATTTTTTTATTTATTACAATTTATTCACTTTGTGTCCCAGCTGTAGTCCCCTCCCTCAACCCCTTGCAATCCCACCCTCCTTCCCTCTTCTCATTCCATGCCCCTTCCCCAGTCCACTGATAGGGGAGGTCCTCCTCCCCTTCCATCTGACCCTAGCTTATTAGGTCTGTCTCATCAGAACTGTCTGCATTGTCTTCTTCTGGGGCCTGGTAAGGCTGCTCCCTACCTACCCCACCTAAGGGGATGGTGATCAAAGAGCCAGCCACTGAATTCATGTCAGAGACAGCCACTGTCCCCCTTGCTAGGGTACTCACTTGAAGACTGAGCTGCCATGGGCTACATCTGTGTAGGGGTTCTATTTACCCTCTTGCCTGGTCCTTGGTTGGAATATCAGTCTCAGAAAAGAACCCTGGGCCCAGATTCTTTTTTTCTTTTTCTTTTTGGTTCTGTAGAGCTCCTGTCCCCTCCCGGTTTTTCTATCTTCTCCTTCTTTCATAAGATTCCCTGCATTCTGCCGAAAGTTTTAAAGCAGATGCTGAGATTCATTGCCTTTTTTATTTTTTGCCCGTCATGTTTGATTCTATCCTAGGTCTCATGGACATTCAGCCTGGTTCCTGGCCATCCAGGCAGTGTCATCTAAGGTCTCACTCTCCTGGAAAGGACCTCAAGTAGGACCAGTCGTTGGTGGGCTGCTCCCGCAAGATTTGCACCAATGTCATCCATTATCCTCGCAAGTCGCTGGGTCGATGTCTCAGTCCTACCACCGGAAGCCTTGCCTGGCTATAGAAAATGGCCAGGTACTAGGAGTCTTTGTTAGGGTCACCCTTGCAAAATAAAGAGAGAAAGAGTTAAGCAGAGTATTAAAGGAAGTCCCCCCCTATGCATAGCTGGCTTGGAGGATTTTATAAGGCTCTGAGGTTATGAATGAGAGGCTGCTAGTATATGGGCATGACTGTGCTTGTTTAGTCATGCAAAGTATCAATGAAATAATTATTTTCACTAATGTTATTGTGAACTTACAGAGTAGAACTAGAAACTGCAAACAGAAATAAAGCACCACATGATTTCTTTATATTCTTTTCCAATCAAATATTTGCTTTCCTTAAATATAAGAAAATAATCTTGAAGTCCAAATGGAGGAAATTCCCTCATTTTAATGAGCATTTTTTTAAAAGTACAAGGAATAAAAGGGTAAAAAATAACAAATTTCTCTATACCAAAACTAATTATTTCTAGTAAACAAAGAGATCCCTCGACAAATTCCACAGACAATTCCAAAGAATATAATTGCAATATCTCAAATTTACAAGGTATGGTGTATGTGTGTGTTTTTTTGAAAAGAGTCGATAGCTAAGAGAAAAACAGAGAAATGAGGTGATTAGAAAATTCAGAGAATGGAAGCCTAAGTAGTTAATAAAAAAATCTGAAAGCAAAACAGGAAACCTCAACTCATTCAAAATAAGCAGTAGGCATGAAGAAGTGAAAGCAAGTCAATTTGAAAAGTTGCTTCATCACAAATATTGGAAAGCTAAATATATATATATATATTTTTGTGACCATGAGAAACTAACTCCTTAATATAACTTGATGGAAGGAACATTGGTGTGGGTTAAAGTTTATGTCCATTGTGGAGGGAGACAAGCAGCTCATACCACTGGAGCCATGGAGGAGGAGAATGATCATGTCTACACTGGGAGCTCAGATTTCTCTTTTGTCTTTTATACTCTCTAGATCTTCAGCCTATTGGATAGTATCACCTCCACTCAAGAAGGTATATACACTATTAGACATTAAACATTAGAGTAAGGAGGTGGGATTTTGAAATGTCAAATACTACTAGTGCTAGGAAACAAAATCATCCAGAAAGCATCATACTTTCCCAAAATGTTGGTGAGTAGAAAAAGGTAAGAGAAATAAACTAATAAAATGATGAATTTATATAAACTCAAAAACAGGCTTTCTCTTTCACTATATTCTCTATTATTTAGCTATCTGTTCACATATAAAACAGGATCAGATGAATGGGGAGGAGGTCCCCCCCATCAGTGGACTTGGAAAGGGGCATGGTGGAGATGAGGGAGGGAGGGTGGGATTGGAAGGAAATGAGGAAGCGGGATACAGCTGGGATACAGAGTTAATAAAACGTAACTGATAAGAAAAAATAAAAGTAAAAAAACAATCATACATTTAATATATTTAATTTAATGCATTTTTGCATGGAGTGTGATGCAGAGGTATGATTTAGTAGATTTTAGGAAGAAAATACAAAAATAAGATGGAAATGAATGAAACAAAATAAAATTTATATTTTTGATGGACTCATGACATAGAAAATGGTATAAATTTAAAAGTGTGATAAACTAAGTGATGCTCTTAGAAGAAATCAAATAATTTGGTTTCCAAAGTATATTCCTTCATATCAGACAAGGTTTTAATTAAAAAAATATAGTTGAAGTATAATTTACACTACTGTGCTGGATAGTTTTATCTTAACATGACACTAGCTGAAGTTACCTGAGAGGAGGGAACCTCAGTTAAGAAAATGCCTCTGTAAGTTCAGGCTGTGTGTAAGTCTGGAAGGCATGTTCTTTCTTCTTTTTTCTTTTTTAATTAAATTTTTATTTTTTTATGTTAATTACAGTTCATTCACTTTGTATCCCAGCTGTAGCCCCCTCCTTCCTCACATCCCAATCCCACCCTCCCTCTCTCATCTCCCTGCTCCTCTCCAAATCCACTGATAGGGGAGGTCCTCCTCCCCTTCCATCTGACCCTAGTTTATTAGGTCTCTTCAGGACTGGTTGCAATGTCCTCCTCTGTGGCCTAGCAAGGCTGCTCCTCCCTTGCGGGGTGGGGAGGTCAAAGACTCAGCCATTGAGTTCATGTCAGAGACATTCCCTGTTCCCCTTACTAGGATACCCACTTGGATACTGAGTTGCCATGTGCTATATCTGAGCAGGGGTTCTAGGTTATATCCATGCATGGTCCTTGGTCAGAGAAACAGTCTCATAAAAGACCCCTGTGCCCAGATATATTTGATCCTTGTGGAGCTCCTATTCTCTCCAGATCATACTATTTCCTCCTTCTTTCATGATTCCCTGAACTCTGCCCAAGGTTTGGTTATGAATCTTAGCAACTGACTTGAAACATTTTCTTAATTAGTTTGATGGGAGAAGTCTCAGACAATTGTAGGTGGTGCCATCCCTGGGATGGTGGTCCTGGATTCTGTAAAAAGGCAAATCTGAAGTCTGAGCCAGCCAGGGGTGCAAGCCAGTGAGCACCACCTTGTCCAGTCCATGTCCTCCTGACTTCCTTCAGTGATGTCCTATGATCTGGAAGTATAAGCTTCATAAACCCTTTTTCTCCAACTTGCTTTTTGGTCGTGCTTATTTTCTTTCTTTCTTTCTTTCTTTCTTTCTTTCTTTCTTTCTTTCTTT
>NW_026587216.1:46109865-46137285 GCF_907164565.1 Psammomys obesus | reverse complement strand
TTTCTTTCTTTCTTTCTTTCTTTCTTTCTTTCTTTCTTTCTTTCTTTCTCTCTCTCTCTCTCTCTCTCTCTCTCTCTCTGTCTTTCCTTTTTTCTTTCTTTCTTTTTGTCATAGCAATAGAAATCCTAAGATACATGGTATAAACACCAAGAACAGCATCATGAGTGGAGTGGAGCCAGTTGGAGCCTAGATAACAAGTTTTGAGTATTGCAGAGGGCAAAACCTCCTCTAGGAGGAGACCAGGAGATCATGAGTATATTCCAGATAAGTGGACACTGAGTTATTTACACTGTCAGAGTTTAAATTTTCTTTGTTCAGATTGTACTGTGCCTTTCTTTCTCTGTCTTCCTGAAAGTCAATAGAGTTCACACACATTCATTAAGGTTGCAATCAATATTTATTGTTAATACTCCTTGAAGAAAGTATCTAACTTAATTATGATTTTTACAGGAGCCCACAGATGAAAGACTTTGAACTTTTAATGGAGATTTTGGATTTTAAATGGATTGAACATTTTAAAGAGACTCAACATTTAATGGGTTTGCATTTGCAAAGTCTGTAGAACTTTTCAGGTTATTTATGATTTTAAGGTGACATCTTTGGGATTAATGAGAAAGGAATTGCTGGGGCTTATAGTGATGTGTTTATGTGTCACAGTAACAAGGGTTTAATTGCGCTGGAGAGTTTTACGTCAACTAGACACAAACTAAAGTCACCAAAGACAAGAGAATCTCAATGTCTTCATAAGATTGGGCTGTAGGCAAGCCTGGGGCGCAGCTTTAAAGTTCTTGTTTGATGCCAGACAGCCCAGCCCCTTGTTGGTGGAGGCAAACTCGGCTGGTGGTTCTGGGTTCTCCAGGCTGAGGAAGCCATGAGAAACAGTAAGCAGCACCCCTCTATGGACTCTGCATTAGGTCCTACCTTTATGTTCCTGCCCTGTGTGAGTTACTGATTTTGATGATGAACTCTTATGTTGAACTGTGAGCAAAATAAAGCCTTCCTCCCCTGGTTCCTTTTGGTTGTGTTGTTTTATCATACCAATAAAAACCCTAGCTAAAACAACTATAAGCTGTAGATTCACAATAACGTCACAAAGGATTATATTTCCAAATGTAATAATTTTCTGTATATCTTTATATTTACACACATATTTATATTTCTGCATATATATTCTGTATATAAACAATTTTCTGTTTTATATGTCATGTTAATGTCAGTAATCTGCATACAAAATGATTTATAAGTCTATTAAAATATTGCTTATATTTTGATATGCACTACTTCAGCAAGTATGAGTAAAAGAACATCTGCCTTAGCCACATAGCAAACCTTCCATTTCAACTAGATGACCAATAATAATCATATAATGCAATATAAATTATAGCTGGAATATAAGTGAAATTTCAAGCACATGTCTATTTCAACAATGAATTTGAATATATGATCATTTTCTTCTCTTTCCCCCTCAACATTTTTTCCCTCTTTCTCTCTCTCTGTATGTATGTGTATGTGTTTGCCTTTCTTTCTCTGTCTTCCTGAGTCAATAGCGTTCACACACATTCATTTAAGTTGCAATCAATATTTATTGTTAATACTCCTTTTATTTTGTTTCTAAAGCATTCAAGCACTCACTATAATGAGGTTTTAAGTAGTGGCCTAAGGCAATACAGATTTATCATAAATAAGAAATAAGTCCCTGTGAAAAGTGCAGCACATTAACAAGCATCAGGTGACAGATCACTTCTTTTTAAGCTGGATAAAATGTTAGTCTCTGCTACAATCACATATTTTGGGTTATTCAAAAGTTTCAATCATTCACCTCAGCAGCACATATACCAAATTGGAAGACTATAAAGAAGATTTATCATGGCCTTTGCACCAGAAAAAATGGAAATTAATGAAGCATTCTATGTGGGTTTTTTTTTTCAGAGAATACTGTACAAAAATTTTAAATAAAAATTAAAAATTTCCAACTTTAATGTTGGTCAATGCATACCTCTGTGGTTCTTAAGACCTTTATAGCCTACTTGCTAATGCTGTAATAGAACAAATTTCTAGACTGCCCCAAAGGTCAAATACAACAGAGGTACTGCATGAGTCAGGCAAGGAACACCAGGAATTGGCTACCATGGTTTTGGAGTCCTTTTTTGCTTACTGTTTATATTTTGTATTAGTTATTTTTAGATTATTTTTTTACTCATATAACTTCTATTACTTCTCTGTCAGGCAAACAAATTATGAATCCAGTGAGAAAAGTAGCCAGTGACTAAAAGAACCCTTAGAACCCGGTCATTTTCCTGAAACTCCATACCTGGTATCCAAACTCTCAGTTCCTGGGCCTCCTGGGGCATTTCAGATTCCAATGTTAACATCATTGTACTATCTGAGAAGAAGCAACTTTAGAATATGAAAGTGTTTACTTCAGCTAAGGATTTTTGAGGTTTCAGCCCAATGTCAGAAGGATCCATTGACTCAAGCCCGCATGAAAGAATATTGTGGCTACAGAACCTCATGGCAGAGCATCCTTACATCATGGAGTGTAGCAGGAAGTCTAAAATTGTGACAGAAAGAGGGCAACGATGAACCCATCTTTGCCTCATATAACCCCAATGACCTATTTCCTATAACTAGATTGTACCTCATACTTTCTGTTACTTCTTAGACAAGCAGCCAAATTATTAATCCAGTGAGAAAACCACCCACTGTTTCCAACAGAGCCCCAGTACCCAATCACACCCCTCAAACTCCTCAGCTGCCATCCAAACTCTCAGTTCCTCGGCCCCATGGGACAATTCATGTTCAAATCCTAAACTCTTTGTACCATCTGAGAGAAGTTTAATGTGATGACATCATTTCTCCTTGAGCTTCTTCCCACTCCCACCAAGAGATGAACGACATATGGAGAGGGCAGCAGGGATCCACTGTCTATCTAGGGTGCTGTGATCCAAAGACACTGATGGACTTGCTCAAGGGAAGAGAGACAGCCACTGTATGCCCTACCCTCCTGTTCAGCAGCTGTGGCAGTGCTAAGAACACAGCAGTAGGTTCCTGGAACTTTCTATGCACTCTCTAAGGGAACGTTCAGATGCTTTCCACACCTGTTCCCAAACATTTCCTATATAAATAAATATATGTATATAATATATACTAATATAACAATAACATAAAATATAATATATTTTAAAAATAAATATATTTTACTACCGGAGGTGTAGTTTCAGGAGACAAACTGGGTTTTGATTACACTGGAAGAACGTCACTAGGGTCTATGAAAAGAGTCTTTGTGAAGATGCCCCATGGGTGTTTGGAGGCTAATGGGGTACTGGGGAAGAAGAGAACAGCCTCAGTAGAATACACAAAACAAATTCTCAAGAGATAAACTCAACTTGGGCACGTGTCGCAATGTGGGTGTGTCGATGCCACATGTTTAAGCTTAAGCTAACAAGAGTTTTTCTTTTCTTCACTTTCTCCTAACTATGGCACATTTGTTTGTCTGTTTATTGGTTGGTTGGTTGGTTTTTGGAGATCGAAGGAAAGAGAACTAAAGAGAAAGAAATCCCTGCCTTGTTTTCCCAAACTATAATATGAAAAACTAAATTAGATGGAAACTTGCAGGTGGGTTTTTCTTATAAATAGAAGATAAACATTCATTAACGGGTGTTATTAGATTTTATAGAGCCAGTAAAAGAATTTTGATATGTAATAAACATTTGGGAACAGGTATGGAAATTATCTGAAAGTTCCCTTAGATGCAAAATGAAGGAGGTTGTATTTAAATCTCTAGCAACCTACTACTGTGTTCTCTTCTTCATTCACAAGGTATCACCTTGGACACCAGACTTCCTCTCTCTTTGCTCTTTGATCCTAAGCTCTTCCTCAGTTTAGTGAACATTCATACACACTGTAATGTTATAAAACACGTTTATGCAATGAATTTCCGAGAAGTTCAAATTTTCAATTCAAATGTCATGATTATGATTTTTTTCCCCTGGACTTTGGACACAGCGCTATTTTCTCAGATCGTGGTTACCCTGGGCTAAGTGTGGGTGTAGCTTATGGAGAGTGTCCTAGTCCACTGGGACTGCTATCACAAGAGTTCCATGAACTGGGAGGCTTATAAACTACACAAATTTTACAGCTTCAGAGGGTGAACAACACATGATATGCCTACACTTTGGACCTGGTTAATTTCAGTGTTGTTTTTATTTGCATGATTTTATACTATATTAAAAATAAAATTAATAAAAACATATCTTGGAGCTTGTAGCAATTTTATTGTTATACTATTAATTTTGAATGATTAATATTTTAAACATGTTTTGTCACAGAACATACTAACATATTTTATATACTTCTTATCCTCATATTGTTATTTTATGGAATTCTTGTCATCCTATTATTGTACTTCAGAAAATTAAGAATGAGAAAATTGGAGCTGGAGAGATGGTTCAGCAGTTAAAACATCCTTCTTTTAAGGAGTTGGCCTGGAAGATGATTTCATATATGCAATCAAGACACTCATACCCATAATATTTTTAAATGAGAAAATTAAAATGCCAGTTTTAAGTAAGAGTTTTGCTAGTCTATTGATGTCAATTGATTAATGTTTGCTTAGCTGATGCTTGAAAATGATGCTGTGTCTTGATTTTGGTTCTTCTTATAACACAGTATTATGCAATAACTGAAAACAGCAGACTAAAAAAAACTACATCATACAATGAAGGACTAATAACCACCAAAACAAAGGGACACCTATCACAGCTACGGTTGCCACTGTAGTTGTTTATTTTTATGTTGTTTTAACTTGGTTTTCACGTAACTCTTTTAAATAAATAAACAAGCTCTTTGGAGATCCATGGCTTTGAGCGAGGATGTAGCACACAGCAAACGTACTTTTCCTTCATTTGTATTGTCCTGTCACACTATGCTGACCTCATCCGCTCTCATCCTCTCACCTTTTCAAGCACGCTATTGCTTCTCAGGTGACAAAGCTCACGTTAATGCTATAAGCGTGTGGCTATTATCTGGAAATTTCAATAAAGCTAAGCAACATTTTCCCACCCATCCAACTCTGCCTCCTTTCTCAAATACAAGCTGATCTTAATCTGCCCCTTTCACACCCCTTTCCTGATTGAAACCAGTCATGTTACATTGCCTCACGTGGCTTCTACTTAGTTGTTTATAATATTTTAAAATTTAAAATAATAATAATAATAAATAATAATAATAATAAATTGGACTTGTAACAACTGCATTTTGAATTTTGAAAATAAGAAAAAATATTCAAGGCTGTGTCTTACTTCATTCCTTTCATAATATCTTTTGATAAGTTGATCCATTTACTAAACAAGAAGGTGAGAAATCATAATACCACAAATAGGAAGTAAATGATGTTTATTTCTTCTGATGAATAGTAATTTGTATTAGATGAAGCTTGATTTTTACATTCTGACTGGGAAATAAAAATGTGAATTAAAAATTTGTTTCCTAAATCTAATGTTTGCAATCTCTTGGTTTATCTAATACTGATGTACTAAAATGTATATTTCTTATACTCTGAATGAAGTGTATTCATTACAGTTTACTCACTATATTCCATGTATTAAGCTATTGAAATATTATTTCCTTGTGCTTATCTCCTCTGAATTATAATTATTTTAACTACTCAAATACCAGCCCCCAGAATATTCAAGAACATTTTATGTTAAATATGTATTGCTTGTAACTTTTTGATACTTCTCATAAATTGAATGCAGACCTTCAATTTTTCTTTCATGTTTATCTACTGGAATATTTAGCAAAAGACTTTGGAATAGGTGGTGCTCAGTATAGCATGAGTAGATTCAACTTGTCATTGTCAGGAAAGTCTCATACATTTTGCTGTAGAAACAAGTTACTGTGTCTATTAAAACAGCACCTGTCTTACTGAATTAATGTGTAAAGCCATATTAGCCAAAGGGTAAAACTTAATGTAATACTAAATGAAAATAATTCCACATACAATAATAGCATTCAAATAAATAGTAAAGATCTATTTATGATCACATTTGCTGGACAAAAACAGGATACAGAAATACTAAGAGGCCTAAACTTTAGCTTAGACAAATTAAAAGAAAACTTAAAAGTGGAATAAATTTTGTGTATTTCTAACACTATAGGTGTGTAAAGAGAACATACATGTTTTTTTGTGTGTATCATTATGAATTCCGTATGTCAATATTTCATCACTTATCCAACAATTTCTACTTGAATGTTTTGTGTGCCAAATGATTGACTAAATAAAACTCAGTGAACTAATGGAGCAAGGAAGCTGTATTATATAAATGCAGGTTTATTGGGAGCAGCAAGGGGGAAAGGAGAGCCACACCTTGTAGCAGGTATGGATTTTAACACCAAACACAATGCTAAGTTTCAATGATAGAAAACTGAGTAGCACTCACTTCCGTCCAAACTAGGTCATAGCTTAATTAAGTAAAATGTGATTATATTCAAAGATATTTTCATTTTAAAATTATAATAAATGGCTTTTTAAACATCTTTAATAAAAGCTGTATTATAAAACACACATGCTCTGATACACACACACACACACACACACACACACACACACACTTAACTGGATTTATCCTACACAGGGGATAATGTTCTCTCTAGAGTCCATACTTTGCTAAATAAGAACCCCAGTACCAGATGAAGGATGCTTCCACTGAAGTTGTTGGTTAGAGGTTTCAAGGAGACCTAAAGCAGTATATTTTCTTTGTGTCCCACCAGGTAAGGGGCTGTTACTGGTAATACAAAACATGTTGAACCTACGACATGAAGAAACGAAGTTGGTATTGACCAAAAGTTTCCTCCTCATGGTCAGCTTTCTCAATACCAAAAGGTGCTATGACCAATGTTAGAGGAAAACAAAAACAAACGAACAAACAAAATGTCATCAAGATGTTAACACTTATAGCTGCAATAATGAGCAACATAACATATGGCCGTGTGTGTAAATATGACATGAACAATCACTTCCTTATTGGAGGTGATCTACATGAGGAAGCAAGTCTTTAGAACTGTAAATCTATCCAGAAGTCCATCACTGGACTCATGTGATCAAGGAATAAACATTCAACTCTTATTTTGTTAAAATAATTAATATAGTACCAATGTGCTCTCCAAATTCACATCTCTCTATCCATATATTAATGCAGCTTTCAGAACTCATAAAAAGTTTCTTGGTTAAGTGCGTAGTAGCTAATAAAGAAAATCATAACGTGTACATAGGATAAGTGTCTGTGTCATGATCAGCCACAGCTGGGACACAGTTTTCTCCACAGGCTGATGGACCACCTCAGAAGAATAGAAATATTATAAGAACCAGACTTATGGGAGGACTGGTATAAAGCACTGTCTCATGGACATGACATAAACAAGGCACTCATCAACTCCTAACAGCTGTGATTGCCGAGGGTCAACACACATGCAGGGCTGGGAGGAGCTCATGACCAGAAATCCTGGTTGAACTATTGACAGTTAGTGGCATCTAGAGAAGAAAGAGTCTATTAATAAATACATGGTCCCTTGTAGATCAACAACACTCCAGTGAATTATTCCACATACAGGAATGTATGGATAGCAGAAGATGCAATAATTGTGTGTATATATATACATATATATATATGCACATATATATATATGTTCTGAAATTTGGAGGTAGGCAATAGGTATGGAGGATTTAAAGAGTACAATAAAATGTATTTATGTATGCATTAATATCAGAAAATATAATAAATTATATTTTATTTAAACATATATAAATATTAATATTAATGATGAGTTTAAAGTAACATATGGTTTCTTATTATCTAGGCCAATTGAACTAATACCTGTGATTTTCTGCTTCATGTTTCACTTTTTCATGAGGACATTCACTTGGAAAATAAAGATCTGTCGAAGGCTTTTGTTGTTATTTCACATTAAACTTCTTTCATAGCTTTCCTGAAATGCTTGCCTCTTGAGGGCCAGGAGACATATATATTGATGAAACAATGCTGAGCACCTGGTAAGTCTCCATGAAAATTTCCCTGAAGGCAGTGAACGTGTACACACACTTGTTAGTGACCCTAACAAGTCACTTGCAGAGCCAATTCCCAACTGACAGTGGCAATCAGATATGCTTCCTGCACTGTATTCCACAGAGCATCCAGTTAAGCTCTAATAAATGTGGACATGTGCCTAAGTCAAAAAAAACTTGCAGACTAAAATTTGATCTCTCAAGTTCCTACAAGCATGATATAGACAATCGAAGTATTAGTGATAGACTAAGATCAGAAAGAAGAGGAGAACCTCCCCTATCAGTGGACTTGGGGAGTGGCATGCATGCTGAAAGGGGAGGGAGGGTGGGTTAGGGAGGGGAGGATGGAGGGGCTTATGGGGGGATACAAAATGAATAAAGTGTAATTAATAAAAAAAATGAAATGAAAACAATTCTTCATGAAATAGACTACAAGTTCAATGTAATTGCCTCTGTTCCCTCCTGAGCATTAAAGAAAAGTAAATTCTAAGTATTTTTAGGTTATTTTAGTTTATAACAGATGTATAAGAAACAGGACAGGAACCACCACAAAGGGCCTCTGAAAGACTCTACCCAGCAGGATATCAAAGCAGATAGATGCTGAGACTCATAGCCAAACTTTGGGTAGAGTGCAGGGAAACTTATGAAAGAAGGGGGAGATATAACAAGGAGAGCAACACAAAAACAACAACAAAAATCTGGGCACAAATACTCGAACCAAGGACCATACTTGGAGATAATCTAGAACCTCTGCACAGATGTAGCCCATGGCAGCTCAGTATTCAAGTGGGTACCCAAGTAAGGGGAAGAGAGACTGTCTCTGACATGAACTCTGTGGCCTGCTCTTTGATCAGATCTCCTTAAGTGAGGAGCAGCCTTACCAGGCCACAGAGGAAGACAATGAAGCCAATCCTGATGAGACTTGATATATTAGGTTCAGATGGGGACCTCAGATTGGGAGGACTTCCCCTATCAGTAGACTGGGGAGGGGCATGGGATCTCCCCTATCAGTAGACTGAGGGAGGGAGGGCAGGATGGGGCATTAGGGAGGGTTCTACAGCTGGGATACAAAGTGGATAAATTGCAGTAAATAAATATATAAATATAAATAAAAAGTAAAAGGAAAAAAAAAGAAGCATACACAACACACTATACTGTGTGATTGCTCAGTATATGTTAAGTAATGCTCAAAGCAAGGTAACACAGCTTTCCCTTTGTATATTTATTAGTTTGTAAGTCAGTAACATTCAAACTACATTTTTACAGATTAAAAAAGAGTGTTTTTAAATGAAATAGAATACCATCACTTTTCCTTTCATCCCTCTAGCCTTTCAAAGCTACCCTCTTTTAATCTATCCTGTGCCAGCCCTCCGAACTTCAAGTTGGTAGCCTCTTCATCTATGGATTTTTTAAAATGTCTGACACACTGTTATCTGTACTCATATCACTGTGCAGGATGAGACCAGTTCATTTTTCTCCTACTTAAATGTGATCAGGTACCTATTTCTCAGCCTATCCCACCCAGCCTTCTATCACATTCCCTTGCCAATGGAAACCATCCTTGGACTGTCATCTTTGGTAAAATTAAGAAATTTGATTTTACACATGAGCGAGTTTTTAAAAAATTCTTGTCTGTGCTAGATTTACTTCACTTACTGTTGTAACTCCTATCCATCCACTCACAATCTTTTATCTCCTTATGCCTGAGTATTATACTCCATAGAGTACAATATATAAACAAATTTGCAGTTGATTGACATTTTAATTGTTTGCAATTCTTGGTTGTTATATATAGTGTTAAAATCAATGCAAGATATAGCTCTAATATGTTGATGTCATTTGCTTTGATATATGCCAAGCCACAATCATATGGGAGTTCTGTTTTTTATTTTTTCAAAACCAATTTTTTCTGTTTGCCACAAAGACGATTTTAAATTAAGTTCCAATTACTGATGTGCAGTGAAGTCTTTTCCCCACATACATGCCAACACATCTTAATCTTTTTGATAATGGCTATTCTTACTACAATAAAATGTTGAGTTTGCTTAACAGAGATATTGAACTTCTTCCTAGAAAATTTTTTGTTTACATTTAGATGATTTATTTTTTTCTATTAAAATTATTTATTTTGTATGACTTTAATTGCATTATTTCCTTTTTCCAGGCCATCCCATTTATCATTTTTTTTTTGCTATGTTTCAAATTCATGGCCCATTTTTTTCTTAATGTTTGTTAGTATGTCTTCTCATAGAAATGTCTACAGCTAGGTTCCTTACCTATTTTATTGGGTCATTATTTAAATTCTTTTTATAATCTGATATTAATTCTTCATACTTTACACATTCTCTCCTCCATCCTGAAGCTTTTTATTCTGAGTATGATTTACATATTAAAGAATATCTCAGGTACCTTTACTGAGATCAACAGATTCTAAGTCAGAGTTGGAGGTTGATGAGAGATTTTCAATACTGATTTCAAGCACTATGATTAAGAGATCAAACTTTGCAAGGAAAATTAAGACAAATCTGAGAATATGAGCATGGGCTTCTCAAGAGAGAGAGTTCCAGGATTAACCTTTAATATTTCTTTTGCTCTTTGGAGATAACTATAATTATCTCTATTTGAAACATATTGCAATTACAGTTACTTGAACCAGTGAATGAAGCTTACGTTCAAAACTAAGGGAATTTCAGTGCACAATGTTAGCACTTATTTGTAAAGTAGTCACTGAAACACAGATTCATAGAATCAGTAAAAATTACCTGTCTCCGTTTACTCCACAACTGTTAAGAAATGCATGTTCCCACTGGAGGAAAATAGTTGTGAAAAGTGGGCAAAATCTGCAATGATTCTCAGCCAAAGAACTATGCATGTTGCTTCTCGTATCGTAGAGTATTTTCTTACTTCAGAGAGAGATAGAAAGAGATTTTTAATATATCATTTTGAGTAACACATACACACACAGACACCGTACACCAGACACCATAAACACACACACACACACACACACACACACACACACACACACACACACAAGAGAGAGATAGAAAGACAGAAAGAGGGAGAGAGAAAGAGTGGGAGAGATGGAGGGAGGGAGGGAAAGAGAGAGACACGAATATCCATAGAGCAGAAATAAGGGTCAGAAGTAACTTTTTTTTAAATTTATTTTATTTTATTTTTATTATTAGTTACATTTTATTAACTCTGTATCCCAGCTGTATCTGCTCCCTCATTCCCTCCCAAACCCTCTCTCCCTCATCTCCTCTCTGCCCCTTTCCAAGTCTACTGATAGGGGAGGACCTCCTCCCCATTCATCCGATCCTGTTTTATCAGGTATCTTCAGGACTGGCTGCAAAGTCCTCCTCTGTGGCCTAGCAGGGCTGCTCCTCCCTTGGGGGGTGGGGAGGACCTTCGGCAGAGTGCAGGGAAACGTATGAAAGAAGGGGAGTTAGTATGATGTGGAAAGGATAAGAGCTCCACAAGGACCAAATATATCTGGGCACAGGGGTCTTTTCTGAGACTGACACTCCACCAAGGACCATGTATGGATATAACCTAGAACCTGTGTGCGAATGAAGCCCGTGGTAGCTCAGTAACCAACTAGTTTCCCATAGTGAGGGGAACAAGGACTATTTCTGACAGGAACTCAATGGCAGAAGTAACTTTTAAGAGTAAAGCTTCGGGGCTAGAGAGATGGCTCAGTGGTTAAGAGCAATGTCTGCTCTTCCCAAGGGCTCCTGGTTCAATTCTTAGCACCCACGGCAGCTCACAGTTGTCTGTAACTTCAGTTCCAAGGGATATGACACCTTCACACTGATGCACAAAATTAATAAATTTTAAAAAGTAAAGCTTCTCTCTTCCACCCCTCTAACTTTCTATCCCCACACTCTCCACACAAGTTCTTAATCCCTGACCGCGCTCCCTTCTCTCACCCATGTCCCTCCCCTTCCTCATTTCCAATGTCTATGATATCTATTTGATTTCCCTTTTCAGTGGGATTCAAGCGTCCTCCCTTGAATCCTCCTTGTTTCTTAGCTTCTTTGGGCCTGTAGGTTGTAGAGTGGTAATCCTGTACTTTATGGCTAATACCAGTTAGGAGTTAGTACACACCATGTGTGTCCTGCTCGGCCTGGACTTCCTCAGTCAGGATGATCATTTCTCTTTCTACCCATTTGCCTGCAAATTTCATGACGTCCTGACACTATTAATGATACGCTGCTCTTCTTACAGACAGGAACTTAGCTTCATCCAGCATATAATGGAAACAGATACAGAGACCCGCAGCCAAACATTAGTCAGAATTCAGGGTGTCTAGTCGAAGAGTTAGAGGGAGGATTGAGGGAGCTGGAGGAGTCAAGGAACCAAAAGAAAACCTACAGAGCCAATTAACATGAGCCCATGGTGTCTCATAGAGATTGAACCACCAACCAAAGAACATGCATGGACTGGTCCTAGACACCCCCTACACATATGAAGCTGATGGACTGCTTGTTCCTCAAGTGGATCCCGTAACAATTGGAGTGGGGGCTGTCTCTGTCCTGAACCCTGTTGCCTTCCTCTGGTTATCATTTTTCCTAGCACAGCTGCATTGTCTTGCCTCAGTGAAAGAGGAGGCACTTAGACCTGATGTGACCTGATGTGCCAGGGTTGGTACCCAGGGTGCAGGGAGGGAATATGGAGGAAGTAGGGAGAGGAGTGGGACTGGGTGTAGAGGAGGGAATGGAGTTGCGAGTTGGATGTAAATAAATAAATTAATGAAAAAAAATTTATACTCACACACAAAAAAAGAGTAAATCTAAGTAAATTCTAAACATGGTTACTAAGGTTGTTTATGGAATCTTTTTGCTAAGATATATGTAAAATTAAGAGAACTAATTAAAATTTTCTCTAATAGTTCACATGTGATCCACAGAGATGATGTAAGATTATTTTTTTCCTAAAGTTTTGTCTTTCTACTGTGGTAAAATTTTCTACTAGTATAATCCTCCAATAAAGGTTTTCTATATTGTGCACAGATAATTAGTTAAACTTGACACATAGTAATTCAAAATATCGTACATTTATCATTGATATAAATGTTGTCTCTAAGAGTTGAAAACATCAGGCTAAAGTGATGCTCTTGGTCATGTTTTAGAAACACAGCCATAAACTGTAACATGGTATAAAAGACTGCAAATAGACAACATGCTTGCTGGTATAGGGCATACATTCAGCACTTACTTTGCATTCAGAATACAACAAATCATTTCCTTTTCCACAGGGTCAGAAGAAAACATCCATGGGGTCATAAAGCTTTTACTGGCTTTTGAAATGTTTGTTTTTTATTGCTGACATAAAACATCATGACCAAGTCAACCTGCAGAAAAAATAACTTATTTGTGCTTACATTCCAGAGGATTGGAGTCTATAATGTAAGAAACACATGGAAGCCAAGGGCTCAGATCTTCAACTACAAGCAGGAAGCAGAAAAATTAAACTTAAAATGGATGAGTCTTTAACTATCAAAGCCCTCCCATAAGGACATGTTTACCCTAACAATGCCCCAACTAGGAACCAAGTGTTCATGTGGCTGAGTCTATGGAGGACAGTCTCCCTCAAATCATAGTACGAAAATAGTTAAGATTTAAAACAAGTTGAATTCATGCAACTTTTGTTCATTTATCAGTAGTTTGAAGATATTTTTAAATCTAGAGCTGTTTATTTAAGAAAAAGTTCACTCTGAGCAACAAGAAAACTAAGGTATTTGTAGATTGATATTATGGATCAGAAAAAAATAGACCTAAAGATAAGCAAATGATAGACAAAATTACTAAAAATTGTTAAGAAAACTAATTTGAATTCTTTGAAAAAAATTTTAGGATCTACAGATAATTTAAGAAGAAAACAGAGTATTGCTTAGCTTTTACTAAAGTAGTTTTTCAATTTATTTGTAAGATTTTCCAACAGTTTAAAGACAAGATTGCCAATCTGTTTTTTTTTTTTTTGAGAAAAATCAGAATAAATTCAAATTTGTCACAGTATTACACATAATGCCTCACTATCACAGAAAGTCCCATGGTATGAGGAACACTAAATGAATTCATTTTTCTCCACATTATATGTCCTTCTGCATTATGTATATACAGGTTTTCCTTTGTTTTAAATTA
Source organism: Psammomys obesus (assembly GCF_907164565.1). Lineage (NCBI taxonomy): Eukaryota > Metazoa > Chordata > Mammalia > Rodentia > Muridae > Psammomys > Psammomys obesus. Next base: position 46,123,077 of record NW_026587216.1, on the reverse strand, counting down.
CATGTTTAGAATAAGTGTGTGTGCTTATTGAGTTATATTTCAAGAAATGTGCTATGCTCCTTCTTAAGCTAGATTCGTGTAATTGTTACTAAGTATGTGGCAAAGCATAGTATTTTTTTTACATTATCTCCTTTTTATTTTATTTTATTTTTTATTAATTATACTTTATTCATTTTGTATCCCCCCATAAGCCCCTCCCTCCTCCCCTCCCTATCTCACCCTCCCTCCCCTTTCTGCATGCATGCCACTCCCCAAGTCCACTGATAGGGGAGGTTCTCCTCTTCTTTCTGATCTTAGTCTATCAGTTCTCATCAAAAGTGGCTGCATTGTCCTCTACTGTGGCCTGGTAAGGCTGCTTCCCCCTCAGGGGGAAGTGATCAATGAGCAGGCCAATCAGATTATGTCAGAGGCAGTCCCTCTTCCCATTACTATGTAACCCACTTGGACACTGAACTGCCATGGGCTACACCTGTGCAGGGGTTCCAGGTCATCTCCACAAATAGTCCTTGGTTGGAATATGATTTTCTGGGAAGTTCCCTGTGTTCAAATTATCTTGTTCTGTTGCTTTCCTTGTGGAGTTCCAAAGCATAGTATTTTAATGAATATCAAATAAACCATCTTAAAATTCAACCTTTCTCTGGACATGTCAGTATCAATGCAGATGGAGGGACATTCAGGGGATCTTGTGATACACTGGTGGACTATTTCCTGTGTGTAGCTACAGAAAAGTGGGAAACCAGTCCCTGCCCCTGTCCAGTGGTCACACAGATGGCTGGATTAAATTAAATGGGTGACGCAACAAAATAAAACGACAGATATGGGCAAATAACCAGTTAGGAGGAAGGGTAGTTGGTAGACACAGGAAGGCACTAAGAAAAATTGGAGAAGAAAGCAGCCAGAATGTTTTAGGGATGTGTCAGAAATTGTCAAGTAAACATGGTATGTACTCACTCATAAGTGGATATTAGCTATAAAATAAAGGATAACCGCACAACTACATACATACCCAGAGAGGCTAAGGAACTAAAAAGGCCCTGGGGGTGGGGAGGATGCCTGGACCTCCCTGGGAATAGGAAAGAGGTCCACCCCCAGTTTACCTTCTTCTTCTGTGGACTGGTAACGCTGCTCCCCCCTCAGGAGAAGGTGATCAAAGAGCAGGACAATCAGTTCATGTAAGAGGCAGTCCCTGTTCCCCTTACTAGGGGACCCACTTGCCTTAGGTTACCTCTGTGCAGGGGTTCTAGGTTATCTCCATAAGTGGTCCTTGGTTGGAGTATCAGTCTCAGAAAAGACCCCTGTGCCCAGAAAAAAGTGGAGAAGAGCCTTGCTGGTGGGAATGTAAGCTTGTACAACTACTTTGGAAATCAATTTGGTACTATCTCAGAAAATTAGGAATAGTGCTACCTCAAGACCCAGCTACACCACTCCTAAGCATATATCCAAAATATGTTAAATTATACAACAAGGACATTTGCTCAACCATGTTCTTAGCTGCTCTATTTATTATAGCCAGAATCTGGAGATAACCCAGATGTCCCTCAGCTGAGTAATGGATACAGAAATTGTGCTACTTTTTCCCAATGGAATACTATGCAGCAATTAAAAGCAAGGAAATCATGAAATTTGCAGGCAAATGTTGAGAACCAGAAATGATTTTTCCTGTATGAGTTATCCCAGAAGCAGAAAGACACACACAGTATATATACTCACTTATAAGTGGATATTAGACATATGATATAGGATAAACATTAAAATCTGTACACCTAAAGAAGCTAATCAAGAAGGATCCTGGGTAAGATGATCAATTCTCACTCAGAAAGGCAAATGCGACAGACATTAGAAGAGGGGGAAATCAGAGAACAGGACAGGAGTCTATTACAGAAGGCCTCTGGAAGACTCTACCCTGCAGGGTATGAAAGCAGATGATAACCAAACTTTGGGTAGAGTGCAGGGAATCTTATGAAAGGAGGGGGAGGTAAAAGATCTGGAGGGGACAGGAATCCAAAAGGAGAGCAACAGAAACAAACAACCTGGTTAGAAAAGCTTTCAGTTGTATAAAATCAATCACTGCCTTGCAGGTGTTGCAGGTAGGGCTGCTGTATCACACATGCGTCAGCAGGTGGCAGAGGGTAGAGATGCTGTGTCTACACTCAGTGTGCTCACCTGTGAACACCCAGATGATTAGCAGTTTAACATTCCAAGAACAAAGTGAGCCTGAAACTACCGCCATTCAGGTGCAGCACCAGCGCACGTGAGAAATAGATGAAACTATCTACTGATCAGTGGTCGGCTGAGTAGTTGTAGCCTATGAGGTCCTATGTCCCTCAACAAACACAGCACTTGTTTTGTATTAACTATGGTACTTTATCCAAATATGCTTTGACCTCAATTCCTTTGAAGTTTCTCTCAGAGAAAACTAGGTTGAAAAAAATTAATTTTCAACCATATCAGGAATATGATTTTCACTCCAACAATTCTTCAAATAATTTTTTTTCTTATGCACAAGTGTAAAGAATGAGATCAGTTCTAGGGTAGCTCAACATATGCTTATGGGGCAAATGTTTCAAAAATAGCATGCGGCAAGTTCATGCTTCCTTATTCTCTTAAACTTTGTTCTTCTGACTGGTTCTCTTTGCCTGCCATCAGCACACGGAAATTCAAATTTTCAAAATCAATGGCCCCGAGTTGCTCATGAGTCATAGTACTTGCTACTCAGATGTGAGGAAATGAGTTCAGGTCCTCAGAAATTATTTGTTTAAGATATGGGTGTGTCACAAGTACCTGTCACCCTAGTGGTGGGGGACAGTCAGACAGTGGACACTTTGGCTTTCTAGTCATTCAGCCTAGCTTATGGCAAATCGCAGGCTACTCTACATGTTCGTTGAGAGACCCTGTCTGAAGCAACCTTACAACCATCTTAACTGAAATGTTGGATGAGTACCAACACTGAAAAATTTTCCATGGCATGATTTCTCTCCCCACCCCCCATGCATCTCCTTCTCTTGATGTAAGTCTTCTGCCTATTTATCCTAGGAAGTTTTTTCTATGCCTATATACTGACAAAACATTATGAGTCAAAAGCAAACACACATACATGCACATATAAACACACACACACACACACACACAAATCCCTACACACACATGCAGTTCAGTATATATTCTCAGAAAAAAAGCAGATCTCACAACCAGGCAAAACTCCTTTCCTATCCCTCATTTAATCTAGAAACAGGAAAGGATATAGGCTGTGCTGCTTTTGTGGTATTTTAGTATTTGCTGATAAAATCTAGAACTATACACCTTGCTTGCTTAAAACAATGACACCAAATATCCATAAGAGAAGATATTTTGTTCGGCTCTTTTTTCAAATAATACTAATTGTTCTGTAACATTTTTGACAAATATGTGAGTGAAAGATAAGTAACTGTTAATTTAATTTTGTGATAGTCCACTACAGACATAAGCCAAATTCAAGTTAACATACTCAACCATAAAAGCACAGTTTCCACACCAAACATTGATATGTAGGACAGCCATCCCAAATTCATGTGGAAATCAGAAAATTATGGAATTCAGTCTCTTCTTCCACTTTTACGTGCAACCTGGGGATTGAAATTGGGGTCAACCAGGGCTGTGTGCAAGGGTCCTTATCTGTTGAGGCCTCTTGCAGCACGTGCGTATTCTAGGCACTAGATAAAGAAGAAAATGATGGAAATGTATAGGGCAGAGAACAAGGAAATATCAAGCATACAGCTTTGATTGTCCCCCTAAGGATTCAACAGGAATTTCTCTCCTGGCTAGAAAGTGTGATGATGTGTAGGGACACCATCAGGTAAGTGTGCTTCATCTCAGTCACTAGGTTGTGTGGTCCGGTGTGACTAAAAGCTCTGACCACAGTCATATTTCTCTCTCTGGCATGACAAGATCCTGCCCTGAATCTCATTATTATCATCTGGCTAATCCAGGAAATCGAAGAGGAAGAGTACAAAAGGTATCTTCTTTGAGGACAAGGTTAAATTTCTTTCCACAACCTCCTTTGCATTAGTTTGAGTTGTTAACAACAAACTACCATAAACTGAGTGGATTCACCTACAAAATCTCTTTTCTTACAACTCTGGAGAGGAGGCCTACATCCAAGAATGAGAAGCAAACAGTATTTCTTTCTGCCAAAGGTTCTTTTCTGATTTGAACATGTCCCCATCTCATGTCCCGTCACAGAGCCTTTCTCTGTGTTCATAAGTAGGTGACCTGCCTGCAAGTTCTAATCTTCTCTTTAAAATAAGGACAACACTCAAATTAGAATAAGACTCCACTAACAGCCATATTCTAACTTGATCATCTATTGAAGAGTCTACAAACAGCTTTACTATTTGTAGTGCTATGGGTTATAAGCTAAACATAGGAGTTTACAAAGACATAATTCACTCCATGGCACTGCCTGAACTCTATAGTAAAGTCTATAAAGTTTGTCTTATGTTCTTTGAGACATGTCTGTATTTTAAGCGTATTAAATAATTAATTCAACATGTAAGTATTTTTTCTTTTTTCTTTTTATTTTTATTTATTTTTTTTACAGTTTATTCATTTCTTTAAATTTTATCCCCCCATAAGCCCCTCCCTCCTCCCCTCCTGATTCCACCCTCCCTCCCCTTTCTGCATGCATGCCACTCCCCAAGTCCACTGATAGGGGAGGTTCTCCTCTCCTTTCTGATCTTAGTCTATCAGTTCTCATCAAAAGTGGCTGCATTGTCCTCTACTGTGGCCTGGTAAGGCTGCTCTCCCCTCAGGGGGAGGTGATCAATGAGCAGGCCAATCAGATTATGTCAGAGGCAGTCCCTCTTCCCATTACTATGTAATCCACTTGGACACTGAACTATATTATTCTGTTTTCCACAGGAATGAAAAAGAACTGTGTGTGTGTTCACACAAGTGTATGTTCTAATCACTCTTAGTTCCACTGTTTTCTGTTCTTTGACAGAGCCTGAAATGAGCACTATACCATGAGGAAGAAAACGGGAAGTTTGAAACATTTGGTTTTGAACTTTTCTGTATTCATAAATTTCATGTGGAAAATACTGAGCTGTAGTGAGATCATGGGGAATCTGTCAAGGTAGGGCCAACATGCTATATATTCAGAATATTAATAAAAAATCTATATCAGCTGCCAGGGCAGGCCTCATGTTCTGGAGCAGTTGGACAGCATTTGGACAACATATGATGGACTCAACAGTTTTTTGTTGTTTGGTGTGTGTGTGTGTGTGTGTGTGTGTGTGTTTTCATTTAGTTACAGTTTGGTGGGTTTTTTTTTTTATTGTTCTGTTTTTCTTTCCCTTGTAGGTGTTGTTTTATTTTGTTTTTTTAGTTTTAGGGGGCTCTGTTGTAATAAAGTTTTTGTTTGTAGTTTGAGAAAGAATTTAATTTTGGTTGGGTAGGGAAGTGGAGAGGATTTGGAAGGAATTGGAGGTACGAGGAATATGATCAATATATCTTTACACTTAAAATTGTTTTAAATAATAAAAATATAATGATTAGTGGTTAACAAAAGAAAGGCTATTCAAACCTGTGTCTGTGGCCTTGATTTTGTATTATAGGTTTCAGTCTCCTCCAGGCCCACCTGTGATTCAGTGTAGAAGATTGCTGTAGTATAATTAGCTTTTCTAATTCAATGCCAAGGGAAACTAAATGATGCTTAGAAGAAAAGATACCTTCTATCAAAACAAATAATCATGTCAGCCATTATTTAGATCTCCACATGAGCCAAGATAAATTTATTACCTCTTGCTAGAAATGTTTTGGCACATTAATCCTGAAGCTTCGGTCAGCTACAATGGTGTTTGCATGTGTTTAGTGAAGTTGGCAGAGAGACTAGCGGAAACATATTCCAACAGTAAATTTGATACTAGTGTTTATATTTCCCTTGAGTCCCCCAAGAGTATGCAGTTTCAAAACCAACATGCTTAATGATATAAGATTGTTTTACATGGAGTCTTAGAAAAAAGGCAAGAATATGACCTGCAGTTCTGAGGAACTGACTTTATAAACAAAAAACAGCATTTTAAAGTATTCAGCAGTAGAGATAATATCCTCTGTCCTGTTTTATGCCAATAAACAAACATACATTTCTGACATTTTGGTTGCTAAAATTAAACAAAACGAGACTTCTTTCCTTCCAAGTAACATGAGAAACACCTGGGTGCTTCTGCTCTCTCTGGTAAGCCTTTGTTCCAGCACAGTCTCTGCCTTCTCCTTCCTTCTTTAGTTACACGTTGTAGTGGTTAGCGCTAATTGTCAAGGTGACAAAATCTAAAATTCTCTAGGAGACAGGTTTTTGAACATGACTATATTTTGATAACATTGTGTTGTGGGAAGAACCATTCACTCTAGTTGGTTTACTGGTCAGTGGATCCTGTGCTGTGTAAAAGTAAAGAACATGTGCTGAGAACACATCATCAGAGGTGGCGACTTTAGCACTTTTTTTTTTTTACTTTGCCAATTACTTCTTTATTTCCTTTAAAATATATTTTATTTTTTAATTTTCTTAAACTTTCTTTCTTTCCACTTTTTACCTGTGCTATAACACTCTCTCTCATCTCCTCCCAGTCCCACCCTCCATCCCTCTTATCCCCCTATGTCCCTTTCCTAGTCTACTGGCTAAAATCAAAAACTCAAGAGATGACACATGCTAGAGAGGATGTGGAGAAAGGGGAACCCTCCTCCAAAGCTGGTGGGAATGTGACTTTGTGCTTTGGAAATCAATCTGGTGCTTTCTCAGAAAATTAGGAATAGTGCTACCTCAAGATCCAGCTATACAACTCCTAGGCATATACCCAAAAGATGCTAAACCATATAACAATTACATTTGCTCAAATATCTTCATACCAGCTTTATTCATAATAGCCAGAATCTGGAAACAACCTATATGACCCTCAACTGAAGGATGGATACAGAAATTGTGGTACATTAATACAATGGAATACTACTCAGCAATTGAAAACAAGGAAATCATGAAACTTGAAGGCAAATGGTGGGAACTAGAAAAGATCATCCTGAGTGAGGTAACCTAGAAGCAGAAATACATAATGTATTTAAATGTAATTTCTAAGGCAATGCCCTGAGAGTAGAACGCAATCACAATGTGTATAGCAGAAGGCAGAAGACAACCCATATATACTAAGATGCTTTTGTTTAGCTGTCACTATTTTCTTATTTGTGTTCTGCTTTATATTATTTGTTGAGCACTTTTTATAAAAGCTTCTACTCTCCACATCATCATTGTTAACACCATTCTATATTATCACAAATTCTGTTCACATTTGTTGTTTTTTTCAAGGCTCTTGAAGGTGGCTCAATATGACCCTCAATGTCCCCACTGCATGTTGTATATGCTATATCCTAAAACATCAGAGCTACCATAGCTCTTATTTCAGAATATCCAATATTTTTATTTATATATTTATTTAATTATTCAGTACAATTTATTCACTTTATTTGCTGCAGCTTCCTTCTCATCTCCTTTCAGTCCCAACCACCTTCCCTCTTCTCCCCCTATGCCTTTCCCTAGTCCCCTGATAGGGGAGGATCTCCTCCCCTTCTATCTGATTCTAGCTTATCATGTCTCATCAATGCTGGCTTCATCCTTTGTGGCCTGGCAAGGCTGCACTCCCTAGGGGGGAGGTGATCAAAGAGCCTGCCACAGAGTTCATGTCAGAAACAACATTTGTACCCCTTACTAGGAAACCCACTTGGAAACTGAGCAGCCTATGGGCTTCCTCTGAATAGGGGGTATATTTCCTCTCCATTCATGGTCCTTGGTTGGCGTATCGGTCTCTGCAGGCCCCCCTGGGCCCAGGTTTTTTTTTTGACTCTGTTGTTCTTGTGGAGTTCCTGTCCCCTCCAGGTATTTCTATCTCCCTCTACTTCCATAGGATTTTGGCACTCTGCCCAAAGTTTGGCTACGAGTCTCAGTATCTCCTTCCATATCCTGGTGAGTAGAGTCTTTCAGAGGTCCCCTGTGGAAAGCATAGAAAAACAAATATTAAAAGCATTTAAGTGGGATGTTCAACATTGATTTATTTTGCATCTAGCATTTTTTGTTTAGTTGTACTGGCATGAAAATTATTTTTTTAGAAATTCCAGTCACGTTTTCTGCCTTCTCTGAATTTGGAAAGAATCAGACAGAAATGCAACAGAAATTCATTATGCAGCTATCTATGTGCATGAACAATAGTTCTAACAGGCTGAATAAAAATTCTGTGATATTTATATCTGGATTTAAAAATGGGGAGTTTCTGAAGTGAGACCAAAATTTCACAATTGTCAAAAGTATCTGTCTCTAGACCAATTATATACAGATGTGATGTGATGTGTGTATTTGTGTGTGTGTGTGTGTGTGTATGAACTAACAAAGAAATTAATAACTCTATCGAACACCATGTATGGAGTGATTCCTCTAGTCTTGGTTACACAGGTAGCTTACAGCTGTAACTTTATTGACTGATGAGGATCCGTGCACAATCGATATGGTGCGGTGATATTTATGTCATAAAGCTAACTGATCTTACCAAGATATGCTTGAATATAGTCTGCAGATACAGCAGTGCATATTAGATGCAAGAGGAAATATTTCCTATCTGAGTCATTAAACAAAGAATATCCTTAATAATCCATATTATTCTCCCAAATGCCCCCACATTATCATTTGTGGATATATATATTATCATATATATATAGACTAGAGCACTGACGTCAGGAAGGATCACTTGTGTAAAGTGCAAAATCACAAGGACAAGCTACATAAGGCAAAAACATGTTTTACCATAGAAGCATATGGATAACAATAGCTAAAGTAAACATACTCCTATCTGCTGCACCTGTGAGGAGCTGGAAAACACATTCAAAGAACAACTCTGTGTTTTAAAGAGACTGGTGTCACAAGACTCCTATCTTGTTTTCTTGGAGTTTTCTCATAAGCACACGGAATTCTCACATGATTTCATTCTTGGATTGTGTTCTGACATAGGACAAAGATCTTTGCAAATGTGTATCTGGTTCTTCTCCCTCTTCCCATTTGTCCTTTCTGTACTTCATATAGAGTACGTAGAGATATGAAAGTTTGATAGACCAGGCAAAAACTTTTCTCTTCAAGTAAAGGTTATGGAATAACTTTAAAGTCTTATATCACATTTAGAAGAAACTATTTATTATCAGCGATACAATTTCAGTCTGTGTTTCAATTATACAAGCAACGGAGCAAAAGAAAACACAAATATTCTACAAAATGCTTTGCTTGTGTGCTTTTATTTTTTTGAAAACCTTATATGAAAGTAGATTTGGGCATATTTTCAAATCTTTTACATATTGACTGTCTAGAATATCTTAGCAAGTGCACGTTTTATTATCTGAGAATACTGATCATAGTTATTTTACTGAATGACCAATGTCATCATTCTTTTCTTTCCATTTCAGGCCTAGGATATTTCCTCAACATGACTCCCAACTGAGCACTCACTGCTGGTCATTCCAATTAAATTCAGAAAGCTCTACACAAATAGCATAGTTTTGGTAGACAAGATGTAAGCAGAGCATGTTTGGTGCAGTTTTGTAGGTACACACATGAAATGACACAGGAGAATTAAGGCAAAGGAAAGGATGTGGACTGGTTGGTGACAGGAGCGAGGTGTTCTTGTTTCAGTCAGGTGTCATGAAGATAAACAGTCTCAGACAAACACATCAGATCAGGCAGTTCTATAAATATTCTCTTTACAGAATTTTCACCCATATAAAAAGAATAATGTGATATTAGCTAGAAATATGCAATGATACAGACACAGCAATGCAGAGTGTAGCCAGAAATCAGTGTTTCCCACTGAGAAAAGAATTACTGAGGGTCCGAGTTTAAGAGATTTTTGGAATATATTTGGGAATGCTTAAGGAGGCTATTAAAAGAAACAGTTACTCAGTAAGCCATTGCAATCTTGAACCCGAAGCAAATATTATTACTGATACCAGTTCTGCCTGGGTCACTTCTTGCCAGCAGTCAGCTATGGATTGGGAGAGACTAGTGTGTTTTATGTCTTACTGCTGAGCTATTGGCTATGGGTAGATTCTGAGTAGAAGGGACTCATTCTCTTCAATTAATGATCCCACCAGACTCCAAAGATATTTCCAAACTCAGGGTTATATATAAGGCCTTCTTTGGAGTCAGTGGATCACTAAACAAAACAAAACAAAAAACAAAAACCCAAAGGGTATGAATGTAGAAAAGAAACTTGTAGGTAAGAAGGGGGGAGTCTATGTCTCTGACATGAACTCAGTGGCTAACTCTTTGACCACCTCTCCCTGAGGGGAGAGCAGCCTTGCCAGTCCACAGAGGAGGACATTGCAGCCAGTCCTGATGAGACCTGATAAGCTAGGGTCAGATGGAAGGGGAGGAGGACCTCCCTATCAGTGGACTTGGAGAGGGGCATGGGAGGAGATGAGGAAGGGAGGGTGGGATTGGGAGGGAAATACGGAGGTGGCTACAGCTGGAATACAAAGTGAATAAACTGTAATCAATATAAAAATAAATTTAAAAAGAAGGCAGTCTAAGGGAGATAAGAAAGCATGTGTGACAGAATATATTATATAGACATGTCAAAGAACAAATTTAATTAATAAAAAGTCTTTGACTTCCACATTTAAAATAAAGATGTATTTGGGACTAAATATAATAATTCAATGCATAGTAATGATTCATAACAATTTCCTCCAGATGAGCATGCAGTTATCATGGCATCATTTATAAATATTTAATATTTTTTCATTAAGTTTTCAATGTCAAAGTAGCCATATATCAGATTTCTAAAATATTTGATGCACAGTTTCTGCTTCATATGTCATTTTTTTTACATCTGTGCTGATCTTAAATATCTTATTAATTGGAGTTCTATATATCTTGCAACCTGGGAAATGATACGCTTCCTATTTGATTCTCTCTTTTCTCTTCCTCTCTCTCTTTTTCTCTCTCTCTCTCTCTCATGCATGCTCTCTCATTCTCTGTCTTTGTCTCTGTCTCTGTGTCTCTGTCTCTGTCTCTCCTCCTTTCCTCTCTCCTTCCCCACTCAGTGTGTTTGTATGTGTCTGTGTGTGTCCTTCTGTTTGGACACAGGTCTTATGCACAGTGAGCATTCAGTCTTCCATTGAGCAAATTCCTCAAACGCTGGAAGCAATTTTACTCAATTAAGTAAATTTTAAATTAGCCCATCAAGTCATTCATATATTCAAATTATGTGGGTCGTTTTGCATAGAATTGGTGTCACTCAATATATTGCTAATGAGCTTAACAATTCCATTTTTATTTTTAAGAATTTCAGTGAGCATCTTCCCTAGGGTCTTCCTTGTTGTTTAACTTCTTCAAATGTACATTCTTTTGTAGGTTTCTCCTCTATTATATGTCTAATATCCACTTATGAGTGAGTATATACAATGTGTGTCTTTCTGTTTCTGGGTTACCTCACTAAAGATGATCTTTTCTAGTTCCCACCATTTGCCTGAAAATTTTATGATTTCCTTGTTTTTAATAGCTGAGTACTAGTCCATTGTACAAACGCACCACAATTTCTGTATCCATTCCTCCACTGAGGGACATCTAGGTTGTTTCCAGATCTTAGCTATTACAAATAGAGCTTCTATGAAAATGTCTAGGAGTAGTATAACTAGATCTTGAGGTAGTACTATTCCTAATTTTTGAAGAAAGTACCAGATTGATTTCCAAAGTGGTTCTACAAGTTTACATTCCAGAAGAAGACAGGGAACAGCACAGGAACCTACCACGGAGGGCCACTGAAAGATTCTACTGATAAAGGTATCAAAGAAGAGTCTGAGATTCATAGCCAAACTTTAGGCAGAATAAATGGAATTTTATGAAAGAACGGGGGATAGAAAGACCTAGAGGGTACAGGAGCTCCAAAAGGAGACCAACAGAGCCCCTCCCCCCCAAAAAAAACCCCTGAACCCTGGGTGCCCTGCAGAGAATGATACCTTGACCAAGAACAATGCATAGAGAGGACCTAAAACTCAGCTCAGATGTAGCCCACAGATTTAGTGTCCAAGTGGTTTCCCTAGTAAGGAGAGCAGGGGCTTTCTCTGACATGAACTCAGTGTCAGGCTCTCTGATCACCTCTCGGGGCTGCAGCCTTTCCAGGCCAAAGAGGAAGACAATGCAGCAAGTCCTGATGAGACCTGATAGGCTAGGGTCAGACAGAAGAGGAGGAGGTCCTCCTCTATTATTGGACCTGGGGAAAGGCATAGGAGGAGAAGAGGGAGGGAAAGTGGGATTGGGAGGAGATGTGGAAGGGGTCCACAGCTGGGATACAAATTGAATAAATTGTAATAAATAATAATAATAAGAAGAAGAATTTCAGTGAATATACTGCTAAGCATGCTAAATAGCATATTTTTAAACTTTAACAAATTTTACAAATATTCTTTTCAATTATGAATTAACACTTCTGTAGTTCATGAAACTTAGTCCTGGGAAATGTTTATGTTGATTGCTATTCTAAATGCTGTCCTCTGTGAATGAATATTTATTTTCAAAATACAAGAAGCCTGTTATATCAGTAATATCTGTAGGATCCCCAACTGTGAATTCAACAAATGTAATCTGAATAAATTTGGAAGCAAATTATGCCTTTGGTCATCATGGAAAGACTTTTATTTTGCTTGCTGTTTTCTTATCCCTAAATAGTACAGTACAGTACATATTTTATTTGTGTGAATTATGTAAGATTCCTCCAAATGAGAAGAACTAGAGCAGACAAGCTTTGTCAAAGATTGTATGCCTAATTGCAACTAAACTATGTATGAAAAAAAAAAAAAAGAAAGAAATGATGTATTAGGGAAACGTGGCAAAATCATCATTTGGTCTAGCTTTGAATTTGTACCTATTGTGTGGGCTTTATATATGTCAGTTATAATCTTGAAGGGCAAGGATTATGTTACATAATTCTCAACTCCCATCTCTCTTTCTATTATGTTTCAGAATAATTTGTTTAACAAACCTTTTAAAAAATTAAAGGTGGCACTGAGACTATTTGAAAAATAAATTTAACTAAATAATAAACATATTAAAACACATAATTAGATTATATTTTATTTATTTATTCTTATTTATATTCTATTTTATTTTCTTTCTTTCTTTCTTTCTTTCTTTCTTTCTTTCTTTCTTTCTTT
>NW_026587216.1:46084514-46109855 GCF_907164565.1 Psammomys obesus | reverse complement strand
TTCTTTCTTTCTTTCTTTCTTTCTTTCTTTCTTTCTTTCTTTCTTTCCTGTTGTTTTGTCTAGGTGAGGTGTAGGACTCCTGCATTTCCAAATGCTTCAGCAGTGAGGGGCAAAAACAGCTCTTCTGCTCTCATGACTCAATTGGGGCCAGCTTTCCAACCCTCTGCTAGTAGTAAGAGCAAAGAGGGGAGGGGATCTCTCCCTTGCCAACACCACCTCACAGCAGAAAAGTGGCAGGGCCAGCTTTTCCAGGCTCACACCCAATCCCATCATCCAGAGACAGAGCTACTGTCCTGCTCAGGGAAGGTTCAGGACCTACTCTCCGGAGTGCTGGTGAGGGTCAGGGATAACTCTCATGTTCTCATGATCCCAGGCCAGGTCTCCCACCTGCCACAGGTGATGAGGAATGAGGGGGAGAGGAAGAGGGTATTTTTCCCTTGTTCATGCCACCACACCGGAGACCAGTGGCAGGGCTGTCTCTCCCACGCTCATATCCTCAGATGGCCCTTCAACTCTCTGCTAATATGTGGGACAACTTCTTCCAGTACTGCAGCTGCCTAGACACAGGGTCAGCTTTCCTGCTGTCATGCCACTGGGACCAGCCCTCCCAGGATGCCCCAGTGAGGGGTGGAGCCAGTTCTGCACAGCCCTCAGACATAAACATTTCCCTGAGAAGCAGCCCAGACCAGGAACATCTGCCTAGGCTTTGGTGGTAAGAAACCCTTCTGCTGCAGGGACAATGACCCGGACTTGACTCCTGTGGCATGACTGACTGTTCATATAAGGCTGTGTAGAGGAATTTTAATCCAGCAAAATGGCTGCTCTGGCAAAGCATTACATCCAAAGGCCTTCTAGGCTTATGTGCTCCAGCTGGAATGCAGACATGCTCTAGATTATAGTGTGATCTGGCTGGAATACAGACATGGCCTTAGTATACACTTTTAACCCCAAACAATGAAAATAAAATTAGTTTGTAGGGGGAAACAGCCATGTTTGACTGTTATGTCTAATTCAGAAGCAGACAAAGTGATGAATCAGGGATAGATTTGACAGAATGAGCCAGAGGCAGGATATTCCTAACTTTCAAAAGAACAGGACAGGAAAGAGGGGTTTTATTAAGAGTTGATTACTTGGATAGTTTTACAGTGACAGGTTCCAGAGAGAGAAAAAGCTAGACACAAGTGAACATAGATTGACTCAGAGAATAAGAAGGAGGCAGAATATTAAAACATATTGCCAGAATTAGTTTAATGCCAGGCATAGCAATTAAGTCAGAAGCCAAGAGAAGCCAGTTTGAATCAGTCAGTTTAGAGAGAAGTATAGGCTAGAAGAAATGAATTGAACCAGCCAGTGATGGTTGAGACAGGGCTAGAAAGGCTTATCCCTTCATCCGAGGAAACATTTACAAGTCTGTTCCTTACTACCCTTGATTCTCCACTTCTTTCTCTCTTCATTGTGCCCACATACTTCTGTTTCTATTTTTCTTCCATTTCTCCACAACATACTTGTTTCTTTTAATGGCTTCTGGGTCTCTGAGTATCTAGGGACATCTCAAGGGTGGTCTCAGAAGTACTATGCTGTGCTTTTACATTATGGTATCCAGCATGGGTCATTCTGGGCATGCTCTTAACCCTGGTCCTGCATAGTGCTGGAATGGTGGTCATCTCAGGCAAGTTCCGTGTTTGAGCACTGACATGCTCTCCCTAAGCCTCCATTTCTTATGATCAGAAGGGAAAATCGGATCAATACCTGTTTGCAGTAGAACAGTGAGAACAGGATAGGAGACCACCACAGATGTTCTCTAAAAGATTCTACCAAGCAGGGGATCAAACTAAATGCAGGAACTCACAGCCAAATTTCAGATAGAGCACAGAGAGTCTTATAGAAGAAGGGGGATATAGATGGACCCAGAAGAAACAGGAGTCCCACAAGAAGACCAACAAAGCCAAAAAAAAGCTGGGCCCAGAGGGGACTGCAGAGACTGACACATCAACCTAAGACCATGCATAGAGAGATTTTAGAGCTCCTACTCAGGAATAGCCCATAGACAGCTCACTCTCCATGTGGGTTCCCTAGTAAGGGGAGAAGAGACAGTCTCTGACATGAACTCGGTTGCCTGTTCCTTGATGACTTCTCCCTGGTGAGGTGAACCCAGCCAGCCCAAAGAGGAAGAGGCTACAGGAAGTCCTGATGAGATCTGATAGGCTAGGGTCAGACAGTAGGGGAGGAGGACATCCACCATCAGTGGACTAGGGGAGAGGAAGAGGGGGAGGAAGAGGGAGGGAGGAGGCTGGGAAGTGATGAGGGAGGGTGCTACAACCTCCCTCATAACCTAGAACCCCTGCACAGATGTAGCCCATGGCAGTTCAGTGTCCAAGTGGGTTACATAGTAATGGGAAGAGGGACTGCCTTTGACATAAACTGATTGACCTGCTCTTTGATCACCTCCCCCTGAGGGGGGGAGCAGCCTTACCAGGCCACAGAAGATGACAATGCAGCCACCCCTGATGAGATCTGATAGACTAAGATCAGAAGGAAGGAGAGGAGGACCTTCCCTATCAGTGGACGTGGGGAGGGGCATGCGTGAAGAAGGGAGAGGGAGGGTGGGATCAGGAGGGGAGGAGGGGGGCTTATGGAGGATACAAAGTGAATAAAGTGTAATTAATAAAATAAAATAAAACTTAAAAAGTATAAAAAATAAAATAAAATTAATAGAAAAGGTTTATTTTCAGAATCAAGACATATTTTGATTAATTTTGAGTTTCTTTAAGTTTGATCTTATTTTCCATTTTCTATACTATGTAGTTCATTATGTGATTGTGTTACCATCATCTTAAAAAATAAAAAATAGAATAACAAATATAAAAAAGTTAATAAATTGTTTAAAAAATCAAATAAATATTTAAATATAATAAAATAATATGAGAAAAAAATATCTGAAAGAGTTTCTGAGAGGAGAGAATAAGGCTACAATTTAAGAGTGTCTGACAAAGTAGGTACTAAAAAAGAAATAATATAACACAATCAGATAATCTCTCTCTCTCTCTCTCTCTCTCTCTCTCTCTCTCTCTCTGTCACACACATGCCAAAAACAAACAACCTTGTTTTTCTGCCTCTTACATTCTTTCTCCCCACTCTCTGGCCTGATACCTGAGTCTTAGCTATAGGAGTTGTACTGTAGTTGTATCCTTTGGAACTGGAAACCATACTATGCATTTTGATTGTGGCTTTCTGCAATGGTCTCCATCTGTTGCAAAGAAAACTTTCTTTGTGTGGGTATAAGGGCAATGATACTCATCATACTCATTTCCAAAGCACTTTCTCTACTAACATCTAGCAAGTCTCTTTTTTTTTTCTTAAAAATTAATTAATTAATTAATTATTAAACATACCCACACACACCAGGGGAACATGAAGTAAAATTTACCATCTTAGCCATTTTTAAGTATGAATTGGCCCTGGATTGTAAACCCTATGGTGCCAAGTAACGCACCAAAGAGCCTGACTGTGATTTCTATGGGTAAGGAAAGAAGAGCACAGAACACAGGGAATCTGGCTCTGAGATGCACATGCTTTTACTCTCACCTCTTTAGGTTTCTTTCACATAGCTCAAACATTCTATAGCCATAAGACAGGAAATCTAGTTCAACATTTCTTGGAAACTTCATCCCTTGAGAATTTCTTCAATAAGCTTAAGCAAGCTTACCTCCACAAAGCAGGGTGGAATAAGTGTGCTGTCTTAAAACTAAGACACGGAATGGCACATTTTAACACACAAACACCACGGTACAGCAAGAGCAAGCACCTCGGGGTGTTTTATACCCATAGGCTGCTGTCAGTTGGTAGCTTGACAAATTTAACTGAAACTTTTTGTGCAGACAAGTGAATGATTAGTGGCTGAGATAGTGAAAGCCTTTCTGCTATAAATCACTGAGTCTACCTGTGGGTGTCCTTCATTTCCTAATATTAAAGCTGTTTGGGCAAATGCAATCAATCTGACAGGAATGCTACAGGATGCTGAAGTGGTTTTTCTCTTCAAAATTAGAGAACACACACTTTTTACTTTCACACTTCACTACGAAAGCATATCTTAGGTCTCTCCATTTCTCTCTCTCTCAAATACTTTATTGACATAATGCATCTGATTTTCTCAATAGACATCGAAGTGTTACATCAGAGGAAGACAATGGCAAGTACTTTGAGTACTGCCACTTTCAAATTATTCTCTGGTCCTAGAAGCCTCTTCCCTTATCCTTAAGTGTAAGCTGTTAGAGAATCTTTAGAAGTGCGTTTGTTTGTGTTAGAAACAGAAGCAAGTCTAGTAAATGTGGTTGCAAAGACAGATCCTTAGGAGACTCAAGCTGACACAAGTCATCCTCAGACATTTCCTGTGAAGAAATTTAGGTGAGAAAGACGAAAAATGAATTCAATGGATCAAGATTCTGGAACGATGGCTCAGAGGTTAAGAACATGGGTTGCTTTTCCAGAGGTCCTAAGTTCAATTCCCAGCAACCACATGGTGGCTCACAACCACCTACAAATGAGATCTGGTGCCCTCTTCTGGCTTACAGCTGTACGTGCAGACAGCATATTGTATGCATAAATAAATAAGTAAATCTTAAAAAGAAAAAAAAAAAAAAGAATCTGGCTTTCCCGGGAAAACCTTTATTTCAGAAGACCGCAAAGCGTTCAAAAGCAAATGACTGTTGTTGTTTTTTTTTAATTTTTATTTATTTTGGTTTGTTTATAAACAATCTCTGATGTGTTGCAACCACCCCTCAAGAAAAACAAAACAAAACAAAACAAAACAAACAAAAAAAAAAACACCCTCTAATTCAGAAGATGAGGAGGCACTCCCATTTAACCTTGAATTATTGGTTTTATAAACTCTGTTTGAATAGTCCTGTATGACAAATGATGATGGTTAGTATGTTTGTTTTTTGTGCTTCACTGGGCATGAAACTTACTACCTCACACACTCTGGGTACTCAGACTACACTAAATGACATCACCAGCCCCTATGAGTTTAATGTTGCTGCTTGCTTTATTTATTTTACTTACAATACAGTTTCCTTAGATGTTTGTGATTTTGAGGTCAAAGACTTTTCCTAGGTCATCTTGCAATGTTTGCCTTGAAGGGGATGCCTTTTTGCGTTCATTTATTTCTACTGCATGCAAGGTTTTTAGATGGCTTTCAAGCCATGAGCATTTACCAGCTTAAAGTTTTATCTATCATTAATTCATGTGAGTCTGGAGACATATTATCAATCTCTCAACATCTACTGATGTGCACAGTACGTTTATTAGTTCAGAACTGTCTGGAGAGTAAGCTTCACCACACTGCCTTTGTCTTTATCTTAATTTTGGAACCACAGATTTGGGGTGTGTGTGTGTGTGTGTGTGTGTGTGTATGAATTAACCTTCACTTATATCAATATTTTTATTGGTTCTTTGGGGATTTCCCATTATACACCACAATCACATTCACTGTTTCCCAGTTCTTCCTAGACATTAACACAGACCTGGCCACAGTAAGACCATGGACCCAGATATGGCCCTCAGTGGGAGTATGGTCCAGACATCACATGATCCTAGGGGTCAGCATAGGCCACACACATCAGTATGGACCCTAGGGGCAGCATGGATTAACAACATGGATTCAGGACACAGCACAGGCCATGACAAACCGCATTTTGTTAGGTAATAACATGGTTCTCCTCAGACATCAACCTGTATCCTGGCCACAACAGGGTCACTAACCCACACATGGCTCTCTGAGGCATCAAGGGACCTGATAGTCTTCCTGAAGGTCCAGTCTAGAAAGTGGGCATTCCTCATCTTGAGTGTCTATCCCAGCCCAGAGAGAGGGTGATCCCATGCCCAGACAGCTTGTTCAGGGCTGAGTCTGAATGTTTCAGCTCTGGGTTTCAGCACACCATCCTGTTAATGCCCACCTGGCAATGATATTATCCACTGTCAACCTCTGCCCTCTCTCACGCCCATCACTGCTGTCACATCACCAGGTCTGCCTCTCTCCATATTACTCCCACTGCTCTGCTCAGCAGTCATTCCCATCTCTTCTTCACCTTTAACCTTCTTTCAAGTTGTGTCCTCTGGGGGCATTTTTGGAGTTGACTTTTTTTAATGATTTATTTATTTTTATTTTGTGTGCATTTTTGCATGTACATATGAGGCTGTCAGATCTCACAGAACTGGAACTACATACAACTATGAGCTGCACTGTGCATGCTGGGATTTGAACTTGGGTCCTCTAGAAAAACAATCAGTGCTTTTAACTACCGAGCCACCTCTTCAATCTATGAGTTGATGTTTTAATATGAATTTATTCTATGATAGTCAGAATTTGTAGAGATATTATGTAGGCAGATTTTTTTAGGATTATTTTTAATGAAAATAAACATTTTTTAAAAAATACAAGAAGAAAATTAGCTTTGGCTATTCACACATTCAAGTTCATCACACTTCTGTCATTCCCATTATTTGTGTGTATTCATGTGTAAACTCTAATTACAAGAAGCTAAATATCCTCATTAATATGGCACAAGTATTATGGAATTTTCCTACCTTTTTCTTCAATATTGGCTAATGTAATCCTAACATTACAGTTTTGAACAGCGTTTCTTTTCATTTATAGCCTCACAGGTTTAATTACTTATTCATCTATCCATTCAGTCATTTATTTGATGATTTATGAAAGACAGCCAATGATTAATGCAGTGTAATTGTGCTAGGAATCCCAAAGAGATAAATGAGGCAATTCATGGGAAAAAAAAAAAGCTTTTTTTCTTAATTAATAAACCCTGTGCTCCTTAATTTAAAGAAAGTGGAAATGGATTTTAAAACATCAAGTGAATTCATATTCATTAAGAAAACAGAGCATAGTTTGAAAGTGCATTTTAATGGCTGTGGGTTTTTATTATGACTATTTGTATGGTTTAATTAAGTACTCATCAACATTAAAATTAACATAGCATAGAATTCTTCTGACTCTGTGACTAGTTCATCTATTTATTCATACAAATAGACGACATGTGTTCAAAAGCTTGTAGAAATCACAGGTAGTGTTAAATAAGAGCGTCAGTTGCACATAATATAAAAGAATGGCTCATTGTGTAGTTCAGTCACATGACCCTTTAGGTGAGCACATTGCATGTTTTTAGGATATTCATTTCTCTGTGGCCATAGTATTTGAGGACATGGGCAACAGAAAGTATCTTTTGAAGCTTTCACAACTGATACCTGTTTAATATCTATTATTCACCTTATACTCTTCTGTGTTCTTGACATTCTAATGTACACAAAATCTATATGATGGTTTTACTTCAATATTGACTATTATTAATCTAGACTTTGTAACCTATAAGAAGAAGTTTAATTTCTTTGTACCTGTGTATTAAACAGATTACAAATTAATGATGAAAGAAACCCCTGACACACGTTAAAATTGAACAGTGTGTGTATTACATCACATCATTCAGAGAAAAACAAAATGTGGTCCACAGGTGTTGAGCTGCGAGAGGCAGTATTGCCTTCCGGTTCTCCATAGACGTCACTGCTGAGCAAGGAGGAAACAAGGACATTAGAAGACAACTCAAACGTTATCATTTTCTACATTTGAAAATGCAGGGGACCCACATATTGAAAGGGAGGACAGAGTCTCAATAGCTGTGTTCTGACTTCCATGAGAATACTATGGTATGTATGCACATATACAAAATACCCACGAAACACACAGTTTTAATCATTGCGATGTTACAGCAGAATGACATCTGTACACAGTCACGAGCTGTGGAGACTCAGGTAGAGGGCATATAGTTCTTCTTTGTTCACTTGTTTGTATTTCAATAACCAGAGCATTGAGGAACCAAGGTTTACCTCAGTATCTGGTTATTTGTTTTATTGCATTATATGATAAGTATGTTACAAGAAGGGGTATTAATTCCATTCATGTGTGTTACTTAATTTTTTTTTTCATATTGTATCTGTTAATATAATCAGTTTGGGGTAAATGAAAAGTGAAAGTATTAGGTAGAGACAACAGAAAAACTAAATTTAAAAAACATTTATTAGTCTCAGTTTTGCTAAATGAACCATTTCTTTTCTGGGAAAAAGTCATGTTTTATCCTGTAAATATTTCAATAGATCCCCACAAATGACTTCTTTCATAGATAAAAGGAGTATAAAATTCATACATAAATAAACTCACTCATCATGACTGAAATATTTTAAGATATTCTATATTTATTATATACAGATGTCTTGATTTCAACCTAAGCTTAAGAGATGTGATAAGTCCCGATGGAATAAGTCCTGAGAGATGAGTTGGGATCTATAAATGATACCTAGTAGTTTCATCGGTTCCACAAATAATTTAGCTATTAATGGAAAGTTATCAACAAAGTTTTTGGAGGAATGTTATGCAATTCTAAGAGTTAATTTCACATATCAGCATGACTGGACTTCGTAGTGTCAGACACAATTTCAGTATTTCAAATGGAATAACATTTATATTTGTAGACTACATTGAGCAGATGGCTTTTCACAATGTGGGTGTGCTTTGACAGTTGAAGAGAAACAAAAATAAAGCTTCACCCTCTATCAAGTAAGAGTTTCTCTGCTAATATACTTCAGGGCAAGACATTATTCCTTCCTATTTCTACCTAAGCTACCCATCTTTTTACTTGAATCATTCATTACAAGTCTATCCCTTCAAACTTGGAGTATAACCTATGATGTGTAGATTTGTGATCTACCAGCTGCCATAATTGTTTGAATCAAGTCATTCAGTCCTGATCTCCCCATGGTTCTGCTCCCCTGGAGATATTAGCTAGTTCATAGTACAAATTTTGCTGATCAAATTGAAACGTGAAAAGAAGAGCATCTCAGGAATATCTCCAACAAAATTACTTAACTTTCCTCAAACAGTCCTTGGTAGTTTTAGTGCAATTTACATAGTGATGAAATTAAATTCTTCAAAAATTTTATGAGTAACTTCAGATATTGGTAAAGGAAGGTAAGAAGACACTTTTTGTGGCAGGGTAATCATTAATTCAACTAAATGCTGGGATGCATGTCTCAGTGGCAATAATTGCTTTGCTATTGTTTTAAATCCAAAGCCTGTATAAAGTATATGAGCTGATTATATTCTAATTTTCTTTTAGATTGATGCAGAATTCTCATGCTGAAGTGGATACAGCAAGTCTCATGGTAACTATTATCTTATTAAATTTAATATGAAGTTATTTCTACCTCTTGGAGTCAAAAATAAAAAATAGAAAAAGGAATTATGTATGGGCTTTCACTAAGCTGACAAAAATTATCCATGGTATTATACATTATCATTTGCCTTTATCTCAAATTCATATGAACTATAAAAAAATAGAACCAGGACACTCATGTATACCATCATATCATCTGTGAAAAGTGATACTTTGGCTTCTTCTTTTCCAATGTGTAGCCCCTTCATCTCCTTTAATTGTCTTATTGCTCTAGCAAGGACTTCAAAAACTATGTTGAAGAGATATGGAGAGAGTGGGCAGCCTTGCCTTGTCCCTGATTTCAGTGGGATTGATTTAAATTTCTCTCCATTGAGTTTGATGTTGGCTATAAGCTTGCTGTATATTGCCTTTACTAAGTTTAGGTATGTGCCTTGTATCCCTGATCTCCAAAACTTTAAACATGAATGTGTGTGGGCTTTTTTTCAAATGCTTTTTCAGTATCTAAAGAGATGATCATGTGGTTTTTTTTTCCTTCTGTTTGTTTAAGTGGTAAATTACATTGATGGATTTCCATATATTGAACCACCCCTGCATGCCTGAGATGAAGCCTAGTTGGACATGTGAGGTAACCCACAAGCTGAGAGACACACATGATATATATTCATTCACAAGTGAATATTAGCTACATAATATAGGCTAAACATACTAAAATCTATACTCCGTAAGAAGGTAAACAACAAGGAAGACCCTAGGGAAGAAGCTCAGTCCTCATTCAGAAGGACAACCTATAGACATCGGAAGCAGGAGAAGACAGGGAACAGGACAGGACCCTACCACATTCTGCCTCTGAAAGAATCTACTGATGGAGGAATCTAAGCAGAGGCTGAGACTCATAGCCAAATTTTGGTAGGGTGCAGGGAATTTTATGAAAGAAGGGGGAGATAGAAAGACTTGGAGGGAACAGGAGCTCCAAAAGGAGACCAACAAAGCCATAAAAACTGAGCTTTAGGGGCCCTGCAGAGAATGATACCCCAACCAAGGACAATGCATGAAGAGGACAGCTCAGATGTAGCCCATAGACTCAGACTCCAAGTGGAGTCTCTAGTAAGGGGAGCTGGGAATTTCTCTGGCATGAACCCAGTGGAATTCTCTCTGATCACCTCCCCCTGGGGAGTGCAGCTGTATCAGGCCATAGAGGAAGATGATGCAGCCAGTCCTGATGAGATCTGATAGAGTAGGATCAGATGGAAGGGGAGGAGGACCTCCACTATCAGGGGACTAAGGTAAGGGCACAAGGGGAGAAGCGAGATGGAGGGTGGGATTGGGAGGAGTCTAGGGAGGGGGCCACAGCATGGATAGAAACTGAATAAATTGCAATAAATGACAACAATAAAAAAGGAAAAAAAATAGAACCAGAGTTAATTTCATAGGCTGTGACAACTTGTTTCAGTTTGTCATTCAAAATGTCCAGAGTATGACTTTTAGTCCACTTTAAATTATTTTGAAAATTAGTTATTTCAGTTTTAAGAAAAGAGTGTGCAACATACACTAAAACCACCATCTATCACCATCCATCAAGAGATTGCTTTCTTCATTTTAATTGGTCTTATTTTCCTTTTTAAAATTATTTAGCCTTAAATGTTTTAAAAAATAGTTTTCATATTTCAGGGAAGAAAATATCAGAATATAGCTTTGTGTCACTATGCTACTCATTTTTTTTATTTTGTTATTGAAAAATATATATATATATATTTGTGGTTGTGAACCTAGCTTTTAAACCTGAGCTCTCTCTCCAGTCTGTGTTCCCTGCTGCAGCAGAGGGACATACTGAAGTTCATGTTCTGTATTGCCACTAGAGACCACTCTAGGTCCTGGGCACATGTTTGTGCCAGAGATGACGTGGACATCCATGGTCCCTGCTCCTGCCGATGGTAAAGAGCATGAAGCAACTTTACCATGGTATTGATGACTGCAGACTCACAGCTGAGAAAGAGGGACCTAGAAAGTTTCTGTAAAAACTTCTCCCTGCCTCTTCAAAACAAACAAACAGAAAAACAAACAAACAAATAACAGGATAGATAGAAAGGTGTTGTAGAGAACTTTTCAGATTTGTCACAGGGATCCTGACTTGTAGCTCTCCATATCTCACTGATGGCTCCAGTCCGATATACAGGTGGTTAAGGACTCAGTTTCCTGTAAGGAACTGGCTATAGGGAATGTGACCATGCTACAGTGAATACATAGGCAACACAAATTAACTTTTTTTTTCCTCTTTTTTCTTTTTTTTGGGGGGGGATGGTAGACCTGAGAGAACTGGGAAGTGAGTGTGATCAGGGTTCAGGATGTGAAATTCCCAAATAATCAACTAAAAATATAAAAAGAAAAAGGGAGATAATAAGTTTTTATCAATCACAATAATCTGCTTATGTCTCTCCCTCCCCAACTCTACCCAGATCATCCCTACCTTCTCACTTACTCACCCAAATCCGTTGCCCTTCTTGAAACAATAAGGAAATAAATAGGCATCTAAAAAGTAAGAAAATAAGATAAAGTAAAAAATAAATAGCTTGACTAGAACAAAACGAATTAACAAAAAAGAGCCAAGGAAAAAGCACGAGAAACACATGCAGGTGCAGAACACATTGGGAAATACAGAAATCCCATAATGACATACAGTCAGAAGTCATAATAAGAAGCTAAAAACCTGTTCAGCAAGAAAAAAAATCCAGTGAAGTACAGATACACCATTGAGTTTGTTTTGTGCTGACCCTCTCCTACTGGACCTGGCGATTGGCCTTAGGAATGACTTTCACAGCGCTCTAGAGAAGGTCCTGTACCACGCCTCCATAGTCTCTGTGAGTTCATGTGGGTGTCCACCCTGCTGTGATTAGAAGGCCTCGTGTTTTCAGTGTTTTCCATCTCCTTATTTATACCGTTCTGCTGTTTAGTGCAGATTTGTATGTAGATTCAGGTTTCTGTATCTAAGCATATCAATCACAATAGTCCCTTGAGTGGTTACCAAGGTTCTACAGCTCTTGTTACCTGTTCTCCACCCACAGATCACCTTAAAGGGAGGGGTCCATTTCTCCCTGTTTCTTAAAACATTGTCCCCCCCCCTCAAAAGAACAAACTAAAAAATAAATAGATAAAACCAAAAACAAGAAGCAACAATTAAAATCAACAAAAAGAGGCAAAAGACCTTTAGGACAAAAAAACGAAACAAAAACAAACAAACAAAAACCACTGCGTGTTAAGCTGCTATTCCTCTTCATGAGACCCTCCCAGTAGTGTGGCTGATGCACTCAGCCATATTTCTTTGGAGAAAACTGGTTTTCCTTTTCTTTTTTTCTTTTTTTCAGAGAATTTCACAGGCTGCTTTATCTATTACTGTGAATTAAGCTTTAAGTGCAAACATACGTGATACATGCTTAGAAGCTAAAAAAATGATGAGTTTAATAAGATATAAATAAATGGATTCAGGAGCATTAACATGAAACTACTACAATATCTTAGTCAAAAATGTTTCTCTTATAATAATGTTAACATTCATTGTGAACTCACATTTTAAAAAATTTAAACTATAGTATTTCTTTTTTCTTCTTTAAATATTTATTCCTTCATGGATTTATTAAATATCAATTCATCACTTGTTTCTATTATGTATATGGTTACCTGTCTTCAGTTCTGAAAACAATGCAAATTCTAGCCCCTCTCTCCTCTCATTATTATTGCTGTTGTTAGTCCAGGTGTGTGTTCATATGTCATGGAGAGTACGGGAGGTCAGGGACCTTCCACCATATTAAGGAGGGTCTGTTTTGTTTAGTGCATGGTCTATTGCTCCATGCACTAGAGGCTACTTGGCCCACAACTTTATAGGCTTTGCTTCCAACTCACATGTTGTCATAGGAGCACGGGGACTACAGGTGTGCCCTATATAAAATATTTTTTAACTTTTTTCTTTTTTTAATATTAGTTACAGTTTATTGACTTCGTATCCCAGCTGTATTCCACTCCCTCATTCCCTCCCAATCCCACCCTCCCTCCTTTACCTCCTCCTTACCCCTTTCCAAGTCCACTGATTGGGAAGGACCTCCTCCCCTTTCATCTGACCCTGTTTTATCAGGTCTCTTCAGGACTGGCTGCAAAGTCCTCCTCTGTGGCCTAGCAGGGCTGCTCCTCCCTTGGATAGGGGGAAGGTCAAAGAGCCCGCCATTGAGTTCATGTCAGAAATATTCCCTGTTTCCCTTACTAGAGTACCCACTTGCATACTGAGCTACCATGGGCTACATCAGAGCAGAGGTTCTAGATTATATCCATACATGGTCCTTGGTTAGAAAAACAGTCTCATAAAAGCCCCCCTGTGCCCTGATATATTTTGTCCTTGTGGAGCTCTTGTCCTCTCCAGGTCATATTAACTCCCCCTTCTTTCTTATGATTCCCTGAACTCTAAGGAAGGTTTGGTTATGAGTCTTAGTATCTGCTTTGATACACTGCTAGGTAGAGTCTTTCAGAGGCCCTCTGCAGTAGGCTTCTGTCCTGTTGCTTGTTTTCTCCTACATCCAATGTCCATCCCATTTGTCTTTCTAAGTGAGGATTGATCATCTTACTCCAGGTCCTTTTTCTTGTTTATTTTCTTTAGGTGTATAGATTTCAATATGTTTATCCTATCTTATAGGTCTATATAAATGAGTATATATCATGTGTGTCTTTCTGCTTTTGGGATACCTCACTCAGGATGATCTTTTCAAGGTCCCACCATTTGCCTGCAAAATTCATGATTTCCTTGTTTTTAATAGCTGAGTAGTATTCCATTGTGTAAAAATACCCAAATTTCTGTATCCATTCCTCCGTTGAGGGATATCTGGGTTATTTCCAGGTTCTGCCTATTACAAATAAAGCTGCTACAAACACGGTTGAGGAAATGTCCTTGTTGTGTTCTTGGGCATCTTTTGGATATATGCCTAGGAGTGGTATAGCTGGATCTTGAGGAAGCAGTATTCGTAGTTGTCTGAGAAAGCACCAGATTGATTTCCAAAGTGGTTGTACAAGATCACATATGCACCAGCAATGGAGAAAGGTTCCCCTTTCTCCACAACCTCTCCAGCATGTGTTGTCACTTGAGTTTTTGATCTTAGCCATTCTGATGGGTGTCAGGTGAAATCTTAGGGTCGTTTTGATTTGCATCTCTCTGATGCCTAAGGATGCTGAGCATTTCTTTAAGTGTTTCTCTACCATTCTGTATTCCTCTACAGAGAATTCTCTGTTTAGCGCTGTACTCCAGTTTTTAATCCGATTGCTTGATTTGTTGCTTTTTAACTTCTTTAGTTCTTTATATATTCTGGATATCAGCCCTCTGTCAGATATAGGGTTGGTGAAGATCCTTTCCTTCTACAAAGTGGTGGGATACGAAATTAACTCAAAAAACAAAACAAAACAAAACATAAGCCCTCCTGTATACTAAAGACAAAAGGGCTGAGAAAGAAATCAGGGAAACAACACCCTTTACAATAGCCACTAATAACATAAAGTACCTTGGTGTGACTCTAACCAAGCAAGTGAAAGACCTCTTTGAGCAAAACTTCAAGTCTCTGATGAAAGAAATTGAAGAAGATATCAGAAGATGGAAAGATCTCCGTGCTCATGCATCAGTAAGATTAACATAGTGAAAATGGCTATTCTACCAAAAGCAATCTACAGATTAAATGCAATTCCCATCAAAATACCAACAAAATTATTTACAGACATTGAGAGAAAAATTATCAACTTCATATGGAGAAACAAAAAACCCAGAATTTCCAAAATATTTCTGTACAACAACAGATCATCTGGAGGCATCTCCATCCCTGATCTCAAGCTGTACTACAGGCCAATGGTAATAAAAACTGCATGGTATTGGCATAGAAACAGAATAATGGATCTTTTTTTTTAATTTTAATTTTTATCATTTAGTCTCTTCTCCTCCCCTATACCTTTCCCCTAGTCCACTGAATAGGGGAAGTCTTCCTCATCCCCTACTGTGTTACCCTAGCCTAGATCCTCTTCCTCTGTGGGTTGGCTAGGTCACCCTACCAGGGAGAAGTATTCAAGGAGCAGGCAACCGAGTTCATGTCAGAGACTGTCTCTTCTCCCCTTATTAGGGCATCCACATGGAGACTGAGCTGTCTAGGGGCTACATCTTGATTCTGTGAGTTCATAAGTGCATCAGTCCTGTTGAAGCTGGAAGACAGTTTTCTTGTTACATGCACAAGACCTAGATAGCATCAAGCTAGACAGGGCTCCAGCACTAACAATTAAACAGAGACAGAAGTTTCTTCCTAAGGAAGAGATACACAATGGCAAAGTGAAAACCAGTTTTCTCTACCCTGATGCATCAGCCAAAGTCCATGCATAGAGTGGATGGGTGCTGCTTCCTGGCTTGCTCCCTGGCTTGCTCAGCCTGATGTCTTACAGAACCCAGGACCACCAGCCCAGAGATGGCACTGCCCACAGTGAGCTGGGTCCTCCCCCATTGATCACTAATTGAGAAATGTCTTACAGCTGGATCTCATGGAGACATTTCCTCATCTGTGGCTCCTTCCTCTCTGATGACTCTAGCTTGTGCCAGATTGACACAAAACCAGCTGGTACACAAGATTGCCCTATGTTCTTGCAAACTTGATCTTATCCATTTGTTTCTTTCATATGTCAATAACAGTTTTCTTAGCTGCCTACCTTCACAACATTCAGAATTTTTACACAAAATTTTAACTATTTTATATCATTGAATTTTGACTACTGAAAGGCCTGACATACGATAAGCTTTTTTGAAAGAGAAACAGGAACATTTTTGTTAATTAAACTGTAATTACTTTCTGACATGCCTAACCAACGATCTATCAGCTGCACAGAACTCTGTTGAGTCACTACTGTAGATTTTACTCCTTAACAACTTTGACTTCCATCTTTCCTTTTTAAACTTTGCTGGCAGGGAAAATGCCAGTACCTGCAGCTGTGGCATAGTAACAGCTCTGCGGTTCCACATCAGTTACATTTTAGTTACTGTGCAATTAGTGCCACTTAGTATCTTTTGTTGTTACGAGAAAAAATACCTTAAAGAAAAACAGAAAGCTAAAGTCAGTTTCCCAGAAGAACTGGGACAATTATCTCATGTTACCAGAACTAAGAATATCTACCCAAGACTAGACATGGG
The DNA here is from genome assembly GCF_907164565.1 of Psammomys obesus. NCBI lineage: Eukaryota > Metazoa > Chordata > Mammalia > Rodentia > Muridae > Psammomys > Psammomys obesus. Next base: position 46,093,427 of record NW_026587216.1, on the reverse strand, counting down.
ATTTTTGGAACAGCTGGATATTTGTGATTCCCACAGCAAGCATACTAGCTGAAAGAAATAATTGGAAATAAAGTTAGATGTAAAATTAAAAATAATAATAAAATGAAAAATAAAAGTATAAGTAGGTAAAATATTTTTCTGTCTGGATTCAAGGACCTTAATTATATTTGAGACTTAACAACAAAGCAGATATAGTTTGCGATGTATTTGTGGTTGTTTTTTATTTTTATGGAATATAGTTTCTTCACTGTATTTATATTAATAATTATTTCTCTATGTGTATATACAAGATTAAAGTGATTTTTCTGTTTGTTTAGCTTGTTTATTTTCATTTTAAATGAATAAAAATATGTATTTTGATATGCACTACATTCCTAGCATGATCTGTTTTATCTGTTGGCTTAATTTCATTTTGTTTTATGGAACTTTATAAAGACTCTCTGTACTCTGCAATATTGGCTTTATTGATTTTATTTTTTTCTGGTTGTTCTCTGTAAGTCTGTCAGATCATATCTAATCTCTTATTTTCTTTATCCAGTTTAATATCCTGCAGTATGTCTTTGAAAATGTCTTTCTCACAAAGCTTCCTTATGGTCATAAATCCTTTTAACAATATAAAATCTATATGTCTAAATATTTAGGGTAACTTCTTTTCTATTATCATTCAGTTATAAATTTGTTTTCCAGTGTTGCCTGTGGTGTCTTTAAGGCTGTACTTTCTCTGGAAAGAGAGCCGGTCTGTGCAAGTAAACACTGTGCAGGGCCGACTGGGGAGAATACTTAAGCAGGAGGCATTCGTTGGAAGCTTTAGTATTTTTTTCTATAAAAATACATGATAAACATAATGAAATCTACACACCTAAAGAAGATAATCAAGAAAGTGGACACAGGCGAAGGTGATTAATCCTCATTTAGAAAGACAAATGGGATGTGCATTGAACTTATGACAGGAGTCTATCACAAAAGGCATCTGAAAGACTCTACCTAGCAGTGTTTCAAAGCAGACACTAAGACTCATAACCAAACCCTCGGCAGAGTGCAGGGAATCATATGAAAGAAGGGAAGTTAGTATGATATGGAAAGGATAGGAGCTCCACAAGGACCAAATATATCTGGGCACAGGGTCTTTTCTGAGACTGACACTCAACCAAGGACCATCTATGGATATAACCTAGAACTTCTGCTTGGATGTGGCCTGTGGTAGCTCAGTAACCAAGTAGTTTTCCAAAGTAAGGGGAACACGGACTATTTCTAATAGGATCTCAAGGGCAGGCTGTTTGACCCCCACCCCAGGGGAGGAGCAGTCTGTTAGGCCACAGAGGAGGACTTTGCAGCCAGCCCTGAAGATACCTGATAAAACAGGGTCAGATGAAAGGGGAGGAGGTCCCCCCTATCAGGGGACTTGGAAAGGGGCAGGGAGGAGACCAGGGAGGGAGTGTGGGGTTGGGGAGGGAATGAGGGAGCGGGATACAGCTGGGACACAGAGTTAACAAAATGTAACTAAAAAGAAAAATAAAATAAAAATAAAAAAATTAAAAAAAAATATCTCTATTACTTATGACTTGATGATCTCCAAAGCTCATGATATTCCCTTTCCAGAATAATTCCCATTGGGGCCGTGAGAGCTTGAAATCGTTGGGGAAAGAGCTTATGGAGTCCCTAAGGATGTAATATTTGCAGTAGGGTCAGCTCTGAGAAAGAAGATAAGGATATTTTCTTCCTTCTTCATCCTCCCACCCCCACTTCTTGCTCTGTCAGGCTAAGGCCAATTAAGAATATTTCTGTTTTCTTTTTGTAGGTTACTGTAGCAGTTAGCACAAAGATAGATTAAATGAGCTTTTCAAGTCTGTACTTTAAAAATTTAGTCTACTGAGGCCTAGAAAATAATATCTCCTTGCAATCTTATTAATTTTGATGTTGACTCAACTTTATGGTGCAGATATTATTTATTGATAAAGATTTACAGTTCCAGACATTTTCTGCTGTCTTTTTATAAAACCAGTGAGTTTTAAGGAAAAAAATGTGAATTAAAATGATCTCCAACACATTTGTAGTACCAAGTGAACTCTTAGATAATAAATTTTAATATCTTTAATCATGTTTTGTATTAATAAACAGGTAAAAAAAATAGTGCTTTAGGTTCTATTTTGACCAAAGTCACTCAGCTCTTCAAAGATGCAAATTATCATAAATATACAATTTGATGTAGATGAATTACAAGGCCCTAGTGTATCTTTGTGGAGAAATAATATTTTCATAAGCATAGCATATTATAAATTTTAATAGTGGGCTAAAGACTTTATACTAACATTTGAGGGATATTAACATGAAATATGTTGTGTATAAGTAATAGGTAAGATATACATATAGATAGAAATTTCATTAATAGTCTATTAAACAGGCAAAAAACAACCCAGAGTGTATTTGCATAAAATTAGCTTATTTTCAATGTTATAGATGTTAGCACTTTGTTATTTGAACATTCAATTATAAGTAAATTTGTATACAATTATTTTTCAGCATGATGTTCATTACCTCACCACAGTGCCGCAGTCTACTGTCCTGTTTTAAAATCCCCACACATAAATATCTAATTACCGAAATTACCTTAGGTATTTCTCTTTTGGGAGTTATGAAAAAAATACCTTAAAGAAAAATAGAAGGCTGAAGTCTTTCTGAGTCAGTTTCCCAGGTGAATTGGGACAGTTATCAAGTTTCTAGACAAGTCAGACAGGCAATTGATGGCTCTCATCAGAAGCCTCAATCCTTATGAACTATTCCCTTTAAAAGAATTCTTTTCATTTATGACAGTCATAGAAAAGTCTTATCCAGAGTAGCTTGCAAGTTTAATTCACTGAAATTATTTGCCTTCCAAAGGAGAATTATAAAATATTCAAGAGAAGAGCTCTCTTGAATGCGTTTCAGATACAAGTAGAGATGTTTTAGAAGGTTAGGAAATTTTATGCAACCCTAGTAAGGATATTTTACTTTCCTAGTGTTTGGGAATTTGATGTTAAATTTCACCTGGATAATCCTTTCCTGCAGCTGCCAAAGGGTATCCAGTGCAAAGCTTTTCTGAGAGCTTGTGCTGTGAATTTGCGGTATGAAGTAATAACAAACTGGGAGGGGGGACTGCTAGATACAGAGCCTGTGTTTGCAGTCACGGTGGTTGTTGAAAAGCTGCTCTGAAGTGCGTTCACCAGACCAACATAGGAGTCTATCAACCTTAATACAATAGTTATTAATAAAATAGTAATAAAATTATTAATAAAATATTAATGAAAATATTAATGTGAATAAATATTTAAACATATCTTTACTGTCTAAATGAAAATAAAACCAACTTATGTTCAATGCAAAGAAGTCCTTTGTACATTGTTGAATGAAAAATGGATGCAGGGGGCCTTAGTGAAAAAACAATTTTTTTTTTCATGGTAAGCGCAGATAATTTTATTTTCTCTATTAATTTTCATACAGTATACAGAATGTTCCTCTTTGAACAAGTATTGTCCTTTTTTTAAATTTTTTATTAATTACACTTTATTCATTTTGTATCCCTCCCATAAGCCCCTCCCTCCTCCCCTCTCGATCCCAACCTCCCTCCCCTTTCTGCATGCATGCCACTCCCCAAGTCCACTGATAGGGGAGGTTCTCCTCTTCTTTCTGATCTTAGTCTATCAGTTCTCATCAAAAGTGGCTGCATTGTCCTCTACTGTGGCCTGATAAGGCTGCTCCCCCCTCAGGGGGAGGTGATCAATGAGCAGGCCAATCAGATTATGTCAGAGGCAGTCCCTCTTCCCATTACTATGTAACCCACTTGGACACTGAACTGCCATGGGCTACACCTATGCAGGGGTTCCAGGTCATCTCCACAAATAGTCCTTGGTTGGAGTATGATTTTCTGGGAAGTTCCCTGTGTTCAAATTATCTTGTTCTGTTGCTCTCCTTGTGGAGTTCCCGTCCCCTCCAGCTCTTACTATTTCCCACTTCTTACATAGAATTCCATTCACTCTGCCCATCAGTTGGCCATCAGGCTCAGCATCTACTTTGATAGTCTATACTGCAGAAGCTTTCAGAGGCCCTCTATGGCAGCTTCCCAGGTTGTTTCCTGTTTTCTTCTGGCTTTCAGAGGCCCTTTGTAGCAGGTTCCGAGGTTGTTTCCCATTTTCTTTTTCTTCTGATGTCCATCCTCTTTGCCTTTCAGGATGGGGATTGAACATTTTAGTTAGGGTCCTCTCTTTTGCTTAGTTTGTTTAGATGTACAGATTTTAGTGGGTTTATTCTATATTGTATGTTTATATGAGTGAGTATATACCATGCGTGTCTTTTTGCTTTTGGGACAACTCACTCAGGATGATCCTTTCCAGGTCCCACCCATTTACCTGCAAATTTCATGATTTCCTTAGTTTTCATTGCTGAGTAATACTCCATTGTATAGAAAAAAACAAAATTTTAGAGACTTTAGCTTTGCTGTGTAGATAAGCCCATCCACAAAAGAAATGGAGCAACTTTGTTACATAGATGAATAATCAAAAGCTTCTTACTCAGTTTTTGTTTTTGTTTTTGTTTTTGTTTTTGTTTTTGTTTTTAGGTATATATCTACAAAACATCCAGTACCACAGGCCCAGGGAACATTGCAGAAGAGAGCGAGAATAAACAGGAAGAGCCAGAAGTTCAAGAGTTTTCTGTTAGGTTACATCGCCTAATAATGTCAAAAGCAACACTGAGTAAGTCTCAACAACATGACTGTCTAAACAGGAGTTGAATATTAATATCAAAAAAGATATTTTAAAATATAAATATCAAACCAGAATATGAATTCTAGCTACAATCAGCTGTATCTACTCAATGAAAATTAGTATACTTCATTAAAAAATATTATTCATGAAAAAGGTCCATCTTATCTATTTAACAATGAACAAAATTTAAGATTTCAATGACAAATGTTTGCATTATTTTCTGATAGTCTCATATGAAGTATTTTCATTATATCTGGCAGATGCGGCTGCCAGAACCGTGTTATAGTCCTTAGCTCTTCCACTTCTCTTCTTGTTTTGTTTTGGGGGACAGTAGACTTCCTGGCACTGTGGTTCTTGTATTCTTGTTCTCTTCTGTAATGTCCCTTTAACATAGGAGTTGTGTGCTATATTTATCAATTGAGACAGGGCAGCCTATTGTCAGTTCTCTGCAATTTGAGCACATGTGTCTTTCTGTGGTAGTCATCTTTTTCAAAAGCAGGATTCTTTGATGAAGGGAGTGAGTTACTTTTATCTGTGGATATAAGGATATGTTTTGAGAATGCAGTTAGGAATTAAACTGGCTTAGGAAAGTGAAAGTAGTAGCTTTTTTCTCTTGGTTCTACGGCTTCATCAGCCATGGATAGTTGGTTATGGTTACAGTATCAGGCATGAATTGCCTCCTAATGAACAGACCTTAAATTCAATTATGCGACTGTGGTTGCTGCCCGGACATAAGTGCCACCATAGAACCCTTTGGAAAAATCTTTCTATGCCAGTCATTGTAGCGGATTTTAGGGACTACAAATGGATGGAAGTATTTTGTTCTTTCTTCTCCTGGCAGCTTACATAGCTCTTTTTGACACTATGAGAGCTAGTACTCAGGGAGGAGACTTCAAGGTCAGATCAATCTTGCATCATCAAAGTCTAGTGTCCATAGCATTTGGTGTTTTGGCCAATAGGGTCTTGCCTTCTTTGTCTGTCATGCAACCAATAGCAATGGCATTAGTTTATATAATTTTGAGGGTCTCTTGTCCTTTTTGGACCATGTAGCTCAAAGGAGGTTCCCTATGTCCAGCACTGGGATTTTTGTTATAGTCTATAATTTTCTTTGGGAGAGAACTATCACCAGAAGTGGAATAACTAGAATCACTCACTCACTCACTCACTCACTCACTCACTCACTCACTCCTCACCCAATCACATTTATCATCTATCTATCTATCTATCTATCTATCTATCTATCTATCTATCTATCATCTATCTATTCATGTGTAATATATGCATACACATACACACACACACATATATATTGTATGTCATTTTAATTAAACTTAAAAGCAGATTCCAGGTTGCTTTTCAAATATCCTTAGTGCTATGTATATTGCTAAAATGTCTTAAGCAAATACCAGAATACATAATCATACATAGTTCTTATGTTCAACACATTCATGCTGGAGGTTGTAAAATTATATGTAGTTTATCACTATATTAATATAAAAGTATTGCAAGTTTCAAGTATTGTATGATGCATCTTAACTGCTCTGGCTATGCCAAAGAACTGTTTATTGATTAGATTTGGTGTCTTGTTATATCACAGCCCACTTAACACTGTCACTTGAACTGGTTGTGCTAGAGTTTTCTATTGGGAGACTGGACAAGTAGCAGTATCAGGCGCTATAATAGTGCTATGAGGTGACACACATAGTTACTGGAAACATATATCATATCTTCATCTGAAAACAGCCTTTTTCCTATTTTCTCATTGATGCTGTTTAATGAAGGAAATGGAATTAAAACTGAAGAACAGATATCATGGCCATCCAACTGCATAAGAAAAAATATAGGTCCATTTGTAGACGTTCCTAATGTAGAAAAATGATTTCAGGTTCTTAGTTCAAGGGGTAACCTCCTGTCACTTTTCCAGATATGTTTTTGTCTCTAATTTTGATATGTTCCTTGAAAACTACCAACTATTGACAAAACCATTGTCCACAAATCAAAGATCATGATAGACACAACTGTTGAGCCTACCATTGATCATATAGTGTGAATTATTACTTAAATCACTGACTCTTGACTTAACCATTGTCCATTCACCATGGATTATGATTAATATACACTTAAATGTTTCTTTCTTTGTAGTGAAGTACTTGACTAGACAAAATTTTGAAGCTTGGAAGTTTCTGGTTTCCAGAATCCTTGAGTTCCTTTTAAAAGAGACACTGTAATGATGAAGCCTAATTACTTTGTAACAGTTGTTACCATGGTATATTATACAGCTTAACTAGTCTATAAATATTTTCTGTGAAGTGTAAGGGATTAGAAGATAGAGTTCAGAATTAAATGTGTTGAAATTATGAGGTACCAGCTGTACCAATATGTATGTGTGTGTGTACACAGTTATTGGTATTCATTTTTTTAATTTTTATTAATTACACTTTATTCACTTTGTTTCCCCCCATAAACCACTCCCTCTTCCCTTTCCAATCCCACCTTCCCTCCCTCTTCTCCACCCATGTCCATCCCAAAGTCCACTGATAGGGGAGGTCTTTCTCTCCTTCCTTCTGACCTTAGTCTATCAGATCTCATCAGGAGTGGCTGTATTGTCATCTTCTGTGGCCTGGTAAGGTTGCTCCCCCCTCAGAGGTAAGTGATCAAAGAGCAAGTCAATCAGTTTATGTCAGAGGCAGTCCCTCTTCCCATTACTATGGAACCCACTTGGACACTGAAATGCCATGGGCTACATCTGTGCAGGAGTTCTAGGTTATCTCTGTGCACAGTACTTGGTTGAAGTATGAATCTCAGGAAAGACCCCTGTGCTCAAGTTTTTTAGTTCTATTGCTCTCCTTGTGTAGCTCCTGTCCTCTCCAGATCTTATTATTTCCCATTTCTTTCATGAGATTCCATGCACTCTGCCCAACAGTTGGCCATAAGTCTCACCATCTTTGATAGTCTGCAGGGCAGAGCCTTTCAGAGGACCTCTTTGGGAGGCTCCTAGCTTGTTTCCTGTTTTCTTTTTCTTCTGATGTCCATCCTCTTTGCCTTTAGGGATGGGGATTGAACATTTTAGCCAAAGTCCTCCCTCTTGATTAGTTTCTTTAGGTGTACAGATTTTATTAGGTTTATCCTATATTATATGTTTATATGAGTGAGTATATACAGTGTGTGTCTTTCTGCTTCTGGGATAGCTCACTCAGGATGATTCTTTCTTTCATTCTTTCAGGAATGAATGAATCAGAAAGATTCATTCTTTCAGGATGATTCAGGTAAATTCCCACCATTTACCTGCAAATTTCATGATTTTCTTATTTTTCATTGCTGAGTAATATTCCATTGTACCACAACTTCTGTAGTTCTTTATATATACTGGATATATATACTTCTTTAGTTCTTTATATATACTGGATATTAGCCCTCTGTCAGATAGAGGGTTGGTGAAGATTCTTTCCTAATCTGTAGGCATTCGTTTTGTTTTGATGATGGTGACCTTTGCTTTACAGAAGCTTTTCAGTTTCATGAAGTCCCATTTATTGATTTGCATTTTTCTACATGTAGACATCCAGTTAGACCAGCACCATTTGTTGAAGATGCTATCTTTTTCCATTGTATGGTTTTGGCATCTTTGTCAAAAATCAGGCGTCCATAAGTGTATGGGTTTATTTCTGGGTCTTCTATTCAGTTTCATTGATCCAGTCTGTTTCTATGCCAGTACCATGCAGTTTTTATTACTGTTGCTCTATAGTACAGCTTGAGATCAGGGATGGAGATACCTCCAGAAGATCTTTTAATGGAGAGGATTGTTTTAGCAATTATGGGTTTCTTGTTATTCCATATGAAGTTGAGAATTTTTCTTTCAAAGTCTGTAAAGAATTCTCTTGGCAATTTGATGGGAATTGCATTAAATCTGTAGATTGCTTTTGGTAAGACAGCCATTTCTACTATGTTAATCCTGCAAAGCCATGAGCATGGGAGATCTTTCCATCTTCTGATATCTTCTTCTAATTCTTTATTCTTTCCTCAGAGACTTGAAATATTTTTTTCATACAAGTCTTTGACTTGCTTGGTTAGTTTTACACCAAGTTTTTTGTGTTTTTTGTGTTTTGTGTTTTTGTGTTTTTTGTGTTTTTTTAGTTTTATGTCTTTTGTGGCTATTGTGAAGGGTGTTGTTTCCCTA
>NW_026587216.1:46052925-46084504 GCF_907164565.1 Psammomys obesus | reverse complement strand
GGGGTTCAACACCATAATATTTATATTATTTGTGGCTATTGTGAAGGCTGCTGTTCCCCTAATTTATTCCTCAGTGCATTTGTCATTTATATACAGGATGGATACTGATTTGTTTTTGTGTGTGCATTAGAAAGAGAGAAAACTTTGTATCCAGCCACTTGGTTGAAGGTGTTTGTCAACTGAAGGAGTTCTCTGATAGAGTTTTGGGAGTCACTTAACTACACTATCAGCCATCTGTTCTCTTCCCTAAGTTTTCCATATCCAAGATTCCCTCAGCTTTTTTTTTTTTTATTTGTATTTCCTTTTTCAGGTCTTGAACTGTTTTATTTATTTCCTTCACCTGTTTTATTGTATTTTTCTATATTTCTTTAAGGAATTTATTTGTTTCTTCTTTAAATGAAAGATTTAATCTCATGTTGAGTGCGAATTTTTGTAGTAGGATAGCTCTGTTCTGATGGTGCCATATTGCCCTCCCTTTTATGTTCTTATCCTTGCCTTTAGGTGTCTGATTGTCCCTGTTGTTGAATGTTTGTTTCTGATGCTGGGTTTCTGGGAAAGGCAGTATGAGTCAGGAATGGAGGTTGGATGATCCAGGGGTCTAACCTCATTGTGATGGTGGGTAGGGCTGTGGGCTATGGGTTGGAATAGCACACAGTTCTCTGCTGGCTGTGTTCCAGTTGGACCCACATGCAGATGATTTGGTTTTGGGACATCTAACCTGCATGATCCTGAGGTCTAGGTGGTCTAGGGAAAACAGGGAGAGTCCTGGGAAGGAAGCTGGATGATCCTGGGGCCAGCAACCCTCCTCAGGAAGGCAGGCAGGTAGAGCCATCTCAGGAGGGGGAAGGGGGTTAAGGCTAGATGATTCAGGAGCAGAGGAGCCTTTCTTCGGAAGGTGAATAATCTCAGAATTCACTGGAAAAACACAGACTTTGGTGTTTTGGTCCACTCAATTGCTTTCAGTCTCTGAGTTTAACTTCCCTATGTTCAGACATTGTGCTCGGTGTTGACATCTTGACTGGCAAGCAATTTTTTTTTTCTTAAAATAAGAAAACCAATATTTGCCTCAAAATAACAGGGCAGTTCTTCTTCCTCTGGCTTTATAATCTGATACTTTACAATCACCTGCATCTGCCTCAGACTGGGTAACACTGAATCATCTGTGTCAAAGGAACAAAATGACAGAATTCTCCACAAAATAGTGAAAAGTCACATACAGACTCTTCTTAAGTCTCAAGTCAAACACAGGAATACATCATTTTGAGACCTCTGAAAAACAGATAGATTATAACAACACACTAAACATTTAATAAAGCCTGCTAAGCATTCACTGTTCCTGTAAATTTGATTATCACACAAAGTTTCCCACAAGTAGGATTACCAAGCCTTTTATCATTGTATTGCCACTAGGTTTGTGAGGCTCATTTTCTTCATTTAAGTGTATATATTTTGAAGACCGTAGATTTAGTTCTGCAATTCCTTGTTTTATCAGGCCTATCTGAATATTATCACTATGATGATTCAGTAGGATGTTTCATATTATGACAATTTTACAAAGAAAAAAGAGTTTATTTGATTCAATCAAAGGTGTTTAGGTAAATATAATATATGTAGCTAATTATTGTAAAGGCAAAAAAAGTACACGAACTATATCAAAATAGCACAGTGGGTTGCTTCTTGGTAATACATCAGGTACCAAAAGAAATATGCATGGACTCTAGTGTAGAGTTTATATAAAAATAATAGTTACAGTTTCATGTGCTTCTTGATTAGATTGATATGTCTGAAATATTTTATAATTAATAAGCCAAATATTTATTAAAATAAAAGGACTCTATAATGAAAAGCTGCAATTTAAGTTGTTCTCATTAAAGAGGAGGCCATTTAAATCAACTTGGTAGAGTGGTTCATGAATATCTTTAGATGGAATTACTGGGTAACCTCACTTAGCAATACAAAATTTAAATTCACATCATTAGCTGATAGATTTGCACTTAATGTCAAGTGCAGTTTATAAGACTGAAATTGTGGAGGTTATAAAGTAATCTTTTTATGCGAAGCTTAGCAATTCCTTCAGCCTGGCTCAATAAGCCTGAGGAAAACCCCTTATTTCAGCCTAGAAATTGGAGTTCTAGTTTCTAGAGCACTTTACATTCCCTGTTCTGGAAATACAAGTCTTGCTGCTGTGGCCACTTTGATGTGCATCTGAGGGACAGGACAGGAAGAAGCCATGGAAGGAATTTGTGGTTTACATTTTTCTTTCCAGCATTTTTATGGAAAAATTTGAAGTTTCAATAGGTATTATGGTACTGTTGTTGGAATTTTCACTGTTATGATGTTACACAAAATAGCTCAATAGGGCACGAACAGAGCAATAGTAAACAGGTTAGAGTAAAGATCATGAGCATGGATAAGATCAGACCATGCACAGGAAGACTGTCCTCAAGTTCTTGCAGATACTGTCTTTACTATCCTCTGATTATCTTTTGGCATGCCCTTTTTCCATGCTAACTTGATTGTTGGGTTTAAAATAAGCTGCTTTTCATTGTTTGTATCCATTATGTTTTGCCAATACCATGTTAACACTTTGTGTTGCTGCTGCTTGTCTCTCCACACCCCAGTCACATGACTTGTAGTCAGGGCATCAGGTAGTCACCAAGTTAAGATAAAAAGACCTTCCATTGATTCTAAAAGTTGATTTATGGTGATAATAGCGTTCCACAATTTTATAGTAGTATGGTCAGCTGTATGACCAGGAAGCTAGAATTGTGTTTTCATTGGGACATGTATGACTTAGCTCCACCTACATATCAATTTATAACTGACCTATCCATTCCTCAACTTCTATTTTAATAGTTTTGTTGGCTAGTCAAAAAGATTAATGTACATGAAAGTACATTATGCAAATAGCAGTAAAGTATAATGAATATTATACACTTCAAAGAATGGATACTCTTCTTTCTGGTAAATATATTGTAACTTTCTTCAAACGGAAAGCCAATGGAGAAAAGTTTCTAGTGAGACAAGCATATGAAGGAGTAAGCAGCAGCTTCATGGAACATTTGCAAGAACATTTGTGCACTTAGATTGAGCAAAAACAAATATCCATTTTGTCATGCTAGAAATAAACATTTTAATTTAGGTAGTGTTTGACACCAAAACAAATGTCTTCACATAAAATAATATTTAGAAAAGTAAGACTTACACAAATGTTTCTTTGCTAAGTAAATATTTTATTTCTTAGAATTTGCCAATGCAGGTGTTAACGTACATGTTAAATAAGTTGTGGGTGTACTTTTCAAGGTCTGAGGAAGCCAACTTTTTTCATTTCTCTAGCTATCACTATGACACGGTCAAAAATTTGACTCAGTAGAACAACACATAATATCACTACAGATATGATAATATTAATATTAACCTATATAAAATGTCTTTTTGCATAGTTATAAAATTAAAGTTGCCTCATAATACAACATTGCTCTATAAATATTTGATGACAAGGAGTCATTTGATTATATAGAACATCTATAACGAGTTAAAATCTTGTTGAATTATTACTCTTTTGAAAGATACAAGCATTAGTTTATAAAATATATTTGGCTTTGTTACCTAAGTTTTAGCTAAAGGAAATTTTTATGGACTAGAGCTAATAAAAATTTGGAAAGTTTCTTCATTATAAATTCATAAAGAATCCTTTTGTCTGGGAACCATGAGAGAATGGCCATTAAATAACTATAACAGGGTCTAGAAGATACCCACGCATGAGAATACCATTCTATTCCAAATCTCATTTGCAGTGCTCTTGCTGATGGGAGAAGCTGCCATTTTCAGCACATATACACCAGAATTTTCGGGACATATAAAGTATAATATGAAAAGAATTGCTCTTAAATGATAAAATAAATAACACAATTAAATGTTACAAGTTTTGTACTGGAACATTTTTCTTGCATTTTGAAGATTGTATTATATTAATATTTGTAAAAATAGACTTAAATTAGAATATGATTAAAAATGCACTAATGATAGAAGTTTTCAGTGTGGCCAAAAAGAATGAGTACTCGTTGGTTGTGGAGAGAGCTCCTTGATGTTATATTTCATGTGTCTTTTAATTAGGTTATTATTTTATACATTTTTGGTTGGTTGGTTTGCTTCTTAGGTGAATTCTTATTGAAACTATGTTAAAAGATTCATATTTTCCTCTGTAAATCTATTGGAGTTTTAGCTATAAAATTTCTCAGTTTATATTGAGTACATACAAGTTCATCATCAGCTTGGTATACTGTTCTTTTGTAAAAAATAATATATATTTTTTCATCTATTCCATTTGGTCTAATGACCCTCCTGCCCTGGCTGTCTTTTAAATAACATCTCTTAGACAAAACTTTTTAACTTATTTTTAAATTTTAACTAATTATATTTGAAATGCAGTGAGGAAACACCAGCATCTAACATTTCCATATTTAGATATTTGATATATTATTTGCATTTATTTGATTTAAATTTGTTTTTGTGCTTTCTCTGCTCTATATTTTTCTGCTTCCCTTTTTTCCTTTCCTTCTCCTCACTCTTACACATTCATTTCTTTTATCTTTTTCGTTTTTTTCTTATCAGTATAATACAAAATATTGTCTCTTCTTGTAGAAACTGAAATTTTTTCCTCAATGATCTTATTTGACATATAGGTTATTCCTGGAATATGATATTATTTTTTAATTTCCCCCATTTTATTTATGTGTGTTTTTCAGCTCTTAAGTATAACTATTTTTAAAATAAAATTATTTGTAATTGGGCTTTATTGGAGCAAAATCTTTGGTAGGTGTTATCACTGAACTGTTGGACTGTATCTTTTTTTTTCTAATTTGTTCACTCTCATCATGTTGTCACACATTAATATTGCCATAACAACACAAAATAGATTTTCTTGATTATTTATGAATAAACTTAGGATGGAGGGACTTTTTTACTCATTTAACATGCCCATTTTCAGTTAAAAATGATCAAGGCAATGCCCTGATGTCCTGATATCATACTGTAAACAAACGTATTTTGTTTAATTTTTTAGCACTTCATTTGATGCTGTGTCACAGTTTGAATAGGCACGATCCCGGTAGACTGATACTTGAATACTTGGTCCATAGGGAATGACACCATTAGAAGCTTTGGCCTAACTGGAGTAGGTGTGGTCTTGATGGCAGAAGTGTGTCAGTGAGGAGGCGGGCTTTGAGGTTTCACATATGCTCTAGCCACTCCTGGAAGTCCAGTCCTCTTCCACTGCCTGTAGATCAAAATGTAGAACTCTTGGTTCCCCCAGCACCAGTTTTGTCAGCACAAAGCCATGCTTCCTACCATGAGGGCAACAGCCTGCACCTCTGATACTGCAAGCCAGTGACAAACAAAATCTTTTCCTTATAGAAGTTGCTGTAGTCATGTAGTCTTTTCACAACAATGAAACACTAAGATATTGTGTTTATTTGTAATATTTTATATTTTTATAATTTTAGTTTGAAAATGATTTACCAGGCCAACCAGTCAATATTTATTATTTTTTAAAGGAAAGCTGTAATATGCCTTATGGTGAAAACGTATGTTAGATAAGTTTAGTTGAAATTGTACTATCAGCTTTGAGTTTAATGAAAACTAACCAAGGGAATTTTTGATGCAAGTAATAAAAAAAAAAATCACTGACTCTTTTGGGGATGTCGATCAGGAAAGCAACATATTGCATTCATGACGTAGCTATAAAAACACATATAAATATGTGTACTAACAGGATGATAACCGATCAGAGTCATAGGAACAGAATTATTGTGAAGATTAAAAGCAAAGCAACTCATACTCTCTTTTTCCTGGGGTTAAGAAATTTTCATCATGGTGGGCACAGTAGTGCATGCCTGTAATCTCAGCACTCAGGGAGACAGAGGCAGGCAGATAGCAGTGAGTTTGTGGCTAAGCCTGGTTTACAAATCAAGTCTAGGACACCCAAGGCTACACACAGAAAACAAATACATAAATAAGAAATAGTCATCCTTTCTCTCCCTGTGATTCTCATGCCCATGACTCATATCTCAAAATATAAGTCATGAAAAATATTAAAAATTAAGGACAGTGAGGAACTATACACAGAAATCGTTAAGAAAGTTTTCAAACAGCAACTAAATTACTGTATAGGAAAAGATTATATGAAAGAACAAATGTAAATAATTGGTTCATGGATCTGTAGAATAAACATAGTGAAAATGGCCATACTACCAAAAGTAATCTACAGATTCAATGCAATTCCCATCAAAATACCAACACAATTCTTTATAGACCTTGAGAGAAAAACATCTCAATTTCATATGAAAAACAAAAAACAAAACAAAACACCCAGAATAGATATAATAATCCAGTACTACAACAGATTGTCTGGAGGTATCCCATCCCTGTTCTCAAGCAGTGCTACAGACCAGTAGTAATAAAACCTGAATGATACTGGCATAGAAAGAGAATGGTGGATGAATGGAATCTAAGACCCAGAAATAAACCCACACACCTATGGACACTTGATTTTGACAAAGAACCTTACAATAGAAAAAAAGACAGCAAATGGTGTTTGTCTAACTGGATGTGTACATGTAGAAAAAGGCAAATAGATACATATTTATCACAAGCACAAAGACCTCAACATAAAACCAGACAAACTAAATCTGTTGGAAGAAAAATTGGGGAAGAGCCTAGAACTCATTAGCACAGGAGACAACTTCCTGAACAGAACACCAATAGCACAGGCTCTAAGACCAACAATCAGTAAATGGGACCTTATGAAACTGAAAAGCTTAAGTAAAGCAAAGGACACTGTCATCAGAACAAAATGACCTACTGAGTCAAGATTTTACCAATTCTACATCTGACATAGTGCTTATATTCAGAATATATAAAGACCTCAAAAAGTTAAACACCAACAAACTAAGTAATCCAATGAAAAAAAAAAATGTGGTACAGAGCTAAACAGAGAATTCTGAATAGAGGAATATCAAATGGCAGAGAAACACTTAAAGAAATGCCAATGTCCTTAGTTATCAGGAAATGCAAATCAAAATGACCCTGAGATTTCACCTTACAGCCATCAGTATGGCTAAGATCAAAAACTCAAGGGACATGCTGGAGAGGTTGTGGAGAAAAGGGAACCCTCCTCCATTACTGGTAGGAATGTTAACTTGTATATCCACTTTGGAAATCAATCTGGTGCTTTCTCAGAAAAATAGGAATAGTGTTACCTCAAGATCCAGCTATAGCACTCCTGGGCATATTTCTGAAAGATGCTCAACCATATAAGGACGTTTGTTCAACTATGTTCATAGCAGCTTTATTTATAATAGGCATAACCTGGAAATAACCTAGATGTCCCTCAATTGAGAATGGATACAGAAATTGTGGTACATTTACACAATACTACTCAACAATTAAAAACGAGGAAATCATGAAATTTTCAGGCAAATGGATGGAACTAAAAATGATCATCCTGAGTGAGGCAACACAGAAACAGAAAGACACACATGGTATATGCTCACTTATAAGTGAATATTTACCATAAAATATAGGATAAACATAAAATCTATCATCCTAAAGAAGCAACACAACAAGGAATACCTTAGGGAAGAGGCTTAATCCTCATTCAGAAGGACAAAGAGGATAGACATTGGAAATAGGATAGAAGCCTGCCCAGGGGACCTCTAAAGACTCAACCTAGCAAGGTATACAAACAGATGCTGAGACTCATAGCCACACTTTGGGCAGAGTGCAGGGTATCTTGTGGAAGAAGCAGGAGATGGAAAGATCAACAAGGACAAGAGCTCCACAAGGAGACCAACAGAGCCAAAAATTCTGAGCTCAGGGTGTCTTACAGAGACTAATGACTCAACCAACGACCTTGGAAGGAGTGACCTATATCCCTGCTCAGATGTAGCCAATTGGCAGTTCACTCTCCATGCGGGTACCCTACTAAGGGGAGCAGGGTCAGTCACTGCCATGAACTTGAATCTTTAATTACCTACCCCTGGAGAGGTGGGCTAATTAGGCCACAGAAAAAGAGGATCCAGACAGTCCTGATGAGACATGATAGCATCGTTTCAGATACTAGGGAAGGAGGAACTCCCCCATCAGTGGATTAGGGGAGAGGCATAGGGGGAGAAGAGGGAGGGAGAGCGGGATTGGGAGAAGATGGGAGAGGGGAGGTACAGCCAGTATACAAAAGGAATAAGTTGTAATAAATAATAATACTTAAGAAAAAAATAAAAAATAATTCGTAAGGATATTTTATTCTAAAATTTCTAGCTTTAGTTCTTACATAGGGCCTTCTTCATGTTTTATATGATGTTTCGTGTTTTAAAATATTTAATTTAAAAAATCTGAATAATATAATTATTTCTCTTCCATCTTAACTTTTCTTCCACCATGCTCTCTTTTAAATTAATGGCTCCAATTTCTTTAATTGTAATTAGTTATTGTTTAGGCAGCCATGTTGTTTTGATTTCATTATAGCTTCTGGTATTCCTAGGAGATGCAGTCTTATAGCAAACATCATATCCTTCTGTGTCTTACATTCTTTCTACCCCTATTTCCACAATGATCCCTGGGACTCAGTTGCAAAGTTGTATTGTAGATATATGAGCTGAGATTTGGCTCCACAAGTATAGATTTTGATAGGTTATGGTTTTCTATAATGGTCTCTATCTGTTGTCAGAAGTTTCCTTCATTACAAGTTAAAATGATACTTTTCTGTGTGTATGAGGATATGATGCATTTATTGCATTTTGACTTTATTTTCATAAAGGACATGGATACAGGTCTAGTTCTATTTTTCTACATGTGGATTTTGGATTTTCTTAGGATTTTTTACTAAAGAGATTATTATCCCTCCAACATATATGATGTTTGATACCTTTCTTAGAAATCAGGTGACTGAAGCTTTGTGGATTAAATTCTTAGCCCTCTATTCCATGCTCATTACCTTACCCATCTGGTTTTGTGATAGCACAGAGATGTTTTTGTAGTATAATTGTTCTACAACTTTCAGTCCATAATTGACACTGCCTAGGTGACCAAGAGATCGAGACTAGATAGACCATGGACCTAGAATAAAACCAAATACTAATGGTCTAATAAAATAGTATCAATAAAATCACTCAAAAATATTCTGCTATACTCATAGATCAGTGCCTTATCCAGTCATCTGATAGGCTTTTTATAGCAGCAGATAGGAACAGATGCAGAGACTCAGGGCCAGACATTAGGCAGAGAGACAGGGGTGGCGGTGTTGGAGAAGAGACAGAGAGGCAGAGACACAGAGAGAAAGGCAGAGAGACAGAGAAAAAGAGACACACAGAGAGATTTTAAGTGGGCTATCTGATTATGTCACTCCCCTTGGAGCTTGGGGACTCCTGAGGAAAAGGAGACAGAGGGTGTGCTGGAACTAGAGGGGAGGGAGGACACCAGAAAAATAAGGCCCATTGAATCAACTAAGCAAGGTACAAGATGAGTTCACAGAGATTGAGGCAGCAAGCACAGAGCTTGGATGGGTCTTCACCAGGTCTTCTGCATTTATTGTGGCTTTTAGTTTGGTGCTTTTATTTTTTTCTTTCAGATATTATAATTTTATTTTTATATTAATTACAGTTTATTAAGTTTGTATCCCAGCTGTAACCCCCTCCCTTGTGCCGACCTAATCCCACCCTTCCTCTCTCATCTCTTCCCTGCCCCTCTCCAAGTCCACTGATAGTGGAGGTTCTTCTCCCCTTCCCTCTGACCCTAGCCTATCAGGTCTAATCAGGAGTGGCTGCACTGTCTTTCTCTGTGGCCTGGTAAGGCTCCTCTCCCCTCAGGAGAAGGTGACCAAAAAGCCAGCCACTGAGTTCATGTCAGAGACAGCCCCTGTTCCCCTTACTAGGTAACCCACTTGAACACTGAGCTGCCTGGATTACATCTGTGCAGCAGTTCTAGGCTATATCCATGCATAGTACTTGATTGGAATATCAGGGACTTTTAATGTCTTTTTAATTTCTCTCTCCAGTGTTTAGTTTTTTGTTTGTTTGTTTGTTTGTTTGTTTGAGATCTTTCCCTTGGCTGGGATTATTTGTACATATTTTCAAAGCTCTTCTCATTGTTCCTGTTTCCCAACATCTGTGTCACACATGCTGTTAGTCTGTCATCCAAAATTTTCTTTTTGCTGACTCTGCTTATGGATACTCATTCCCCCATTCCCTATCTCTTTGTTCTGCATTCTAGATTATAGTCTCTTATATTCCTTACATGATTCTCTGTCTTACCAAGTTTCTTACAGTCTGGTGCTTGTCATTCCAAACTTCTCATCTGTTTTAAAATTGCAGATTGGATGCTTGTTTTTATATTCATAAGGGTGTAGGAGATAAATGCTTGCCCCTATTCTTGCATATGTCTTAATATAGGCGACCAGTTTTTAGATGTTTGTAGGTTTAAAGGCTAAAGTACTCTTCAAGTTTACATGGAGGGAACAACTCCAGGAAGTAGATGCTGCATGGTGGCAAACTAGGAAAATGAAATATGTTTGTGGAATTAGAACCAAAATATTTAAAGCAGATATCTTAAAACATCTGAAAGCTTATACCTGTAGTGCTATGATTTGTATGTGTCTCCCAAAGGCCCACATGTAAAAAATATGGTCTCCAACCCATGATATTATTGGGAAGTTGTATAAATCGTTCAAAGTGAAGCCTAATGGCATGTCTAACAAAGCATACTCTTGAAGTCAGTATGGGCACTTATCCCTTCCTTTTTTCTTCCCTAGGTATGGAATGAAGGAAATATTTTCTACTACATTTTCCCTTTGTGATGGACCAATATGAGCTCAAAGCAACTTAGTCAGTTTGGTTATAGGGTAAAACTTCCCAAAGTATAAGCCAAAATAAAGCTTTCTTCTTGTTAGTTTGTTTTATACCAGGAATGGTTCATTGTAATAAAAACCAAGTGGGGCCTATGTGCTAGAATACATGCACACCAAGAAGAATTCTGCAGAATTCACCCTTCCATCTGAGGCCATCAGCTCAAGTATCTGTTGCTCTGCTAGTATTACTGATAATGTGTATTTGATTTGAGACAAAGTAAAAATCAAATATGAACTAATTGTTGATGTTATAGTGCAAACTCTTTACTGATGCTCATGGAACATCCAACACATGGGAAAGAGTTAAACTAATTTCCCTCCTCTAATGCCTCCCACTAGCAGAGGCAAACATCTTCCACAGCAGAAAGGTAGACTCAGTTCAAGCTGTAACATCAAAATTTGGCTTTGTATTTGAAACACTGTGATTTAATTATCAACTCAAAACACACAAAAATATAATAATAAAGCTGTTATAATAACACATGCTGTGGAAAATGGGAAGGTGCTGATGTAAATATATTTCAGTATTTATATATATATATAAATATATATATGTATGGATACATTTTAATGTTTGTAGAGAAAATACACATGGGTTAAATACCTCATCAACAAGAAAAATGATTTAAAGGTTGGGTTTTTATTCATTTGTTTCACTCCCTATATTCTGATATATAGAATTTATTATTAATATTGACACATAAATATATTTTCTCTAGATTTTATAAAGTTATTTATAGAATTATAAAAATTATTGGGAAAATATGACTAAAGTTTGAATCAATAAATACAAGGATTTGAAGTCACTATTAAAGCTTTGAAACTACTCATTTATTGTACAATCACTTACTTATAGTGCTTCCTGCTTAAGCATGAAACATGCTGGTCTGCCTGTAGAGATATAGAAGTAGTTTTTGAAAAGAAGTTAGGTGTTTCCACGCTTTTTCCTTTTGTATTGATGTGACTTGTTTTTGCTTTGCCTCTGAATAATGAACCCTGGAATAAACCCACAATGCTTCAGTCATACTGACAGCCCTCTCAAGCTGATCCTGTGTGGAGTGTGGTTTGTCCTCACTCCCCACTCAGGTACTGTTTGACTCAGCTGGCGGGCTCAGGCAAAGACATGCATTTATATTCTATACTGATTTTTGTTCTTTCTACCAGAAAAATCTATATTTGTATCATGTAATACTTCGGTTTTCAAAAATTTCAAAGAACTTTTCTACTGATTTCTTCCATGGTGGCACCATTTTACATTCCCATAAATGACATATAAAACTTTAATTCCCTTTTGACATTAGTGCTATGTTTTTTTCATTTGTTTTTGTTAAAGGTTTTTCAACTGTGTAACTAAGATTTTAATTTGTTGAATGGATAATGATGTTGAACATTTTAAAAATATATTTATTAATTATTATACCTCTTCTTTTAACATATTTATTTGGTTAATTTGAACATTTGTTAATATGATTATATTTTCCCATGGAATTTAATATTTTATATGTTTTGGATATTAATATAATAAATGCATGACATGCTCTCATTCTGAGGACTTTCTTGTTTGATTTTTTTCTTGATATTTAGTTTTGTATTGCTATTATCAATTTATTAATTCTCTAATTGCTGTACAGAAACCTTTTAGTTTGGCATAGTACTATTTTTCAACTTTTACTCTTATCACATGAATTATTGGAGTTCTTTATAGAGATTTATTGCCTATGCTGACATTATGAAATGTTTCTCCAAATATCTTTTCTACCATTTGAAAGGTTTGAGGTCTTGCATGATGTTTTTTTTTAACTTTTATTAATTACACTTTATTCATTTTGTATCCCCCCCATAAGCCCCTCCCTTCTCCCCTCCCAGCCCCACCCTTCCCCCCTTCTTCATGCATGCCCCTCCCCAAGTCTACTGATAGGGGAGGACCTCCTCTCCTTCTTTCTGATCTTAGTCTATCAGTTCTCATCAGAAGTGGCTGCATTGTGTCTTCTGTGGCCTGGTAAGGCTGCTCCCCCCTCAGGGGGAGGTGATCAAAGAGCAGGCCAATCAGATTATGTCAGACACAGTCAGTCCCTCTTCCCATTACTATGTAACCCACTTGGACACTGAACTGCCATGGGCTACATCTGTGCAGGGGTTCTAGGTTATCTCCATGAATAGTCATTGGTTGGAGTATGAGTCTCTGGGAAGTTGCCTATGTTCAAATTATCTTGTTCTGTTGCTCTCCTTGTGGAGTTCCTGTCCTCTCCAGCTCTTGCTATTTCCCACTTCTTACATAAAATTCCATTCACTCTTCCCAACAGTTGGCCATCAGGCTCAGCATCTGCTTTGATAGTCTGCAGGGCAGAGGCTTTCAGAGGCCCTCTGTGGCAGGTTCCGAGGTTGTTTCTAATTTTCTTCTTCTTCAGATGTCCATCCTCTTTGCCTTACAGGATGGGGATTGAGCATTTTAGTTAGGGTCCTCTCTTTTGCTTAGTTTGTTTAGATGCACAGATTTTAGCGGGTTTATCCTATGTTGTATGTTTATATGAGTGAGTATATACCATGTGTTTCTTTTTGCATGATGTTTTTAATTCTTCAGTTTGAGTTTTTAGTAAGGTAAAAAAGATAGGCAACAAATTACAATCTATCTATCTATCTATCTATCTATCTATCTATCTATCTGCAAAATGATGCAGTTTTATCAGCATCACTTTTTAATATTTGGTATGTTTTTGAGACTCTCATATATAAGTACATTGCATTTACATCATTTCCGTACATTTCTCTTTTCTCTCCTCTCTTCAAATTCCTGTAAGCTTCATGACTTCTTCTTGTATACTTAATATAGTTACATAAATTGGTATATTTTCTGTTGTCTATAATATGATTAATGAGGCCTATCAACTCCTGATTTATTTTTGTGTGGGTATTTAGATTTGTAAGGCTATTATTAACTGGATTGATTCCCAATTTCTTTCTTTGCATGCTTGTTTTACCATATCTTGCATTTCCTTTTTTGCTCACTTGCTCTTGGGTCTTCTTATAGGTGCATCTTCATGGAACATTGCTTCCTCTGTAGATCTTTACATTATTCGTCCCATAGTAGTGAATGTGAATCATAAACAGACAGTTGATAATATTACTCTAAATATCTTCCGGCTTTTCTATCCTAATATATTTTACATGGTTACAAACAAATTTCCTGCTTGTAGTCCTCAGATTGTGCCGTCTCTGACAGTTGACTCCATCGTCTGTTTTCTAGTGAGAGAGATGTTGGATTACTGCTCAAGCCAGAGTCCTGTTGTGTTGAACACTGAAATTTGTATGCAAAGATTCTCTTTAACCAGTCATATGCTGAAGTACTAGTGTGGTATTTGTGCACAAACTCTTAGCTAGTTTCCAAGAATGGAGGCATGAAGGAGAGAGGTTTATGTCTAGAGAAGCCTAGCCTCCAGCTCAGCAGAGGTCAGGAGGTCTGTTTGTAAAATTGAATTAAAAGAATGCATACAATATATTTTGACCACATTCTTTCTCAATCCTATACCTTCTCCCTGATTCTTACCACCCAACCAACTTTAATGTGCATTCTCTCTCTGAAAAATAAAACTACAAAACCAAAAAAAAAAAAAAAACAAAGATCAAAATAAAGAACTGAAGCAAAGCAAAATGAACCGAAAAGCACCTCCCCTCCAACACACAAACGAGTCCACTTTGAGCTTGCCAATTAGTCCTGAGCATGAAACTTTCCCTGAGGTGCAGTAGATACACTCAGTGACACTCCATTGGAGAAAAATGATCTTTTCTTGTACAGCCTGTATCACTTGCAATTAGCTTCTTATTTAAATGCAGAAGATTTACAGCAGCCAATTTAAGTTTTCTCTTCTTTTTATTTATGAAGTCACAGTCCTCTAGCAGTTTTCGGGTCAATATTAATTAGGTCAACAGTACTTGTCTAAGCCCATCATTTTGTGAATATACATTTTTCCTCAATTAGTTCACTATGTAATTAATGTTTTCATTCATACAACATATGGAGATATTAAATTTCCATTACATTTTCTTAAAAAAAACATAATCAAGGTGCAGAGGTAGGCCAGAAATTTTAAAATAAAAATGACAGAAATTAACCACATACTGAGGATACTATGCTCCCTCCCACTATGGTTACCTAGGTGAAGAAATAAAACTAACACAGCAAAATTATCTTATACACTTAAGTGTAAAACCAATTTTACTGCACAAAATATATGCTGCAAAATGACTTCTTGTTTGTTTTTTTGTTTGTAAAAGGAAAATTTTCTGAGAAAGTGCCAGATTGAGTTCTAAAGTGGTTGCATAAGTTTACACTCTCACCAGCAGTGGAGAAGGGTTTACCTTTTTCCACAACCTCTCCAGCATGTGTTGTCACTTGAGTTTTTTATCTTAGCCATTCTGATGGGTGTAAGGTGAAGCAGAAGGACACACATGATATATACTCACTCATAAGCCACATAATATAGGATAAACAAATGAAAATCTATACTCCTAAAGAAGCTAACCCTCAAGGAAGACACTTGGGGGGGGGGGATGCTTAATCCTCACTCAGAAGGATAAACGTGATAGATATTGGAAGCAGAAAGAGACAGGGAACAGGACAGGAGCCTAGGACAGCTGGCTTCTGAAAGACTCTACTGATTGAGGTATTGAAGCACAGGTATCAAAGCAGAGGCTGAGACTTGTAGCCAAACTTTGGGCAGAGTGCAGGGAACTTTAGGAAAGATGGGGGTGACAGAAAGACAGGAAGGGGACAGGATCTCCAAAGGAAGAACAACAGAGCCATAAAAACTGAGCCCTGAGGATCCTGAAGAGAATGATACCCCAACCAAGAACAATGCATGGGGAGGACCTAAAACCCTGGCTCAGGTGTAGCCCATAGGTTCCTTAGTGATGGGAGCAGGGGCTGTCTCTGGCATGAACTCAGTTGCAGGCTCAGGGAACAGCCTTGCCAGTCCAAAGAGGAAGACAATGCAACCAGTCCTGATGAGACCTGATAGGCTAGGGTCAAATAGAAGGGGTGGAGGACCTCCCCTATCAGTGGACTAGGGGAAGGGGATAGAGGGAGAAGAAAGAGGGAGGGTGGGATTGGGAGGAGATGAGGGAGGGGACACAGCCAGGATACAAATTGAATAAATTGTAATAAATGATAATAAAAAGGGGGGAAAAATGAAACTTTTCAGATTGCTGAGAGACAGCAATCTGAATATGAGTTTATTAATCACTTATACACTGTTTCAGTTTCGTGTATACAGTAAGCGTAATATGATTAGGAACCATTTTAACAATAAATTAGACAGCTGAGCCTGGCAGCGTAGGCCCGTAATACTGTACACCACCTACTTAGGAGGCTAAGGAAAGAAGATCTCAAGTTCCAGATCTGCCTGAGTTACAGAATTAAAGATGGCATCATGAGAAAGTTAAGGAGAAACCTTGCAAATTAAAAAAAAAAAGTAAAAGAAGGATGGAAGATGTAACTAAATGGGTAAACACTTGTCTAGACGGTTTTAGTCCCAGTATCTGGAGAAGAAATGAGCAAATAGAAGAACATGTAAATTCAAGTACCAGACCAAAAACAATAAATATTGGTTCTGTGTCCCCTACGCAGACTGTGCTCCTGACTGATAGTTATTTGGCCATGATTATGTCAAATACAGAATATTTGGAAGATATATATATATATACACAAAATTTACCATAAATATGATAAGACTTCTGTTTCCTATGAAGTACAAGTAAACATTTTATTTACAGAGGTGATAGAATGCTGCAGCTCTAAGAACAAAACACCAATTAAGGCTCTGGAACAGAATGTTAAAGGCATCAAGGTTATCTGCAGGTGTGTGACCACTGACGTGAAGTGGGGTTGAGAAAGAGTGGAAATTAGTGTAAAAGCTATGAAAGATTTTATGTCAGATGCTGAGACAATCAGAAGTGATTGTAGGCTCTTTAGTGGAGAACAGCAAGCTAAAGAGGAAATTATTCGATAAAATGGATTAAAGAGAAGAATCAGTGAGCACGAAAATAGGACAGCAGAGACAGCTAAAACTGATTTCTGCCGAACTGTGTTGTCCTAGGAGGCACAAAAGATGTCAGTAGATGATTTGCACATGTTTTTGGTGAATTTATAGATGGCTACAAATTCTGTGGTACTTCTCCCAAGAATGGTGAAGACTATGGCTCTCCTACTGAAATTTTGTGAGTTTGATCACCTAATTAATTAATTAACTATACTTGACCGTATTTTTTTCTAGATGTTAAGGGGTGAGGAGCTGCTATTATTATCTTTTGAATATATTGTTATTATTATCAATTATAATTCATTCACTTTGTATCCTGCCGTAGCCCCCTCCCTCATCTCCTCCAGGTCCCACCCTTCCTTCCTTTTCCCTCCCATCTTCCTCCCCTAGTAAGCTGATAGGGGAGGTCCTCCTCCCCTACTATTTATCCTGGCCTATCACGTCTCATTAGGACTGTCTGGATCCTCTTTCTCTGTGGCCTAGTAAGACCACCTTGGCACATTTAAACAATGGAATATTACTCAACCATTAAAATCAAGGAAATCATGAAATTTGTAGGCAAATAGATGGACTAGAAAATATAATCCTGAGTAAGGTAACCCAGAAAGCAGAAAGACACATATGATACATACTCATTTAAATGTGGATATTAGCCATATAATATAGGATAAACATTCTAAAATCTATAGTCCTAAAGAAACTAAACAACAAGGAGGACCCTAGGGAAGATGTTTAATCTTTATTAAGAAAGGCAAAAAGGATGGACATTGGAAGTCGAGAAGACAGGGAACAGGACAGAAGCCTATCTTTTGAAATTTTTATCTTAGTACTCAGTTGCCTTTATGTAAGAACTACAAACAGGTCCCTTGTAAGAAGAAAAGGAGAATGCAGACCCTAAAAAATAGCCTTGGTAGGATGCTCAGGAAACAGAAAAGAGCAAATGACCATTCATATAAAATCACTATAATGCAGTGATTACTCAAACTTCGATTTACTCAACATAGGCAATTCAACCTCAAACTAAAAGAACTCTCACAGGTAAGCTATCCAAATTTCGCATTCATGAACCGTAGAGGCATTCAATTGTTCCAAGTCACTAAATATTAAGATAGATAGTTACACAAAATATAATCCTGAGTAAGGTAACCCAGAAGCAGAAAGAAACATATGATACATACATACATACATACATACATACATACATACATACATACATACATAGGCAAGCAGAATAATTGCATGTTCTCATTTTCTGAAGCACAGAATGCTATAAGTAAAAGAAGGAGCATTCCAGCAGTCATTTTAAAGCTTAGAAAATAAATATGACATATTTAACCAAATGAATCAGGAAAATGAACTTTAAAATGTATCAGTGTGTCAAATTCAGAAGCAAGTAGACAGAAGTGCAAGTTCTGAACCTGGTTGAAGAATATGATTTGATAATAAAAATGCAAAAATATAAATTTAATAGGGGGCAGAGTATAAAGTATCTTGCTTGTCAAAATAATAAATTAGAAATTTATTGTGCAGGCACAAAAGATTGGAAAAGAATTAAAATTTTCCAAAATTTGAATGACTCAAAAGAGTTATCACTGATGATGTTTGGACTCAAGGCTAATTTTTAGTTTATTTAACAAGAACTGATTCTTCAATGGCAAAGCTTAAAAGGAATGCTAATATTTAGCAGATACTCTCTCATGCCGTGAGCTCAGCCTCATGAGCCAGATTGCAAATGTTAAATATAGAATTTTTATTCAAAAAGGAAGCGAAAACTCAAAGTTGTAGTACAATGGCCTTGTATCTCTGACAGTGAAGGTACATCTGAGTATATTCTTATGTGTGTCTGTATTAATCTATGTGCACACACACACATGTGCATTTGTGTGTGTACTACAGACTGTTCACACTAGAACAGTATGCACTCAAGGCAAGGTTTCTGCCACCATGATATACCCTTAGTCACCAGAATAATTTTTTTAAATTTTTTATTAATTACACTTTATTCATTCTGTATCCCCCCCATAAGCCCCTCCCTCCTCCCCTCCCGATCCCACCCTCCCTCCCCTTTCTGCATGCATGCCACTCCCCAAGTCCACTGATAGGGGAGGTTCTCCTCTTCTTTCTGATCTTAGTCTATCAGTTCTCATCAAAAGTGGCTGCATTGTCCTCTACTGTGGCCTGGTAAGGCTGCTCCCCCCTCAGGGGGAAGTGATCAATGAGCAGGCCAATCAGATTACCTCAGAGGCAGTCCCTCTTCCCATTACTATGTAACCCACTTGGACACTGAACTGCCATGGGCTACACCTGTGCAGGGGTTCCAGGTCATCTCCACGAATAGTCCTTGGTTGGAGTATGATTTTCTGGGAAGTTCCCTGTGTTCAAATTATCTTGTTCTGTTGCTCTCCTTGTGGAGTTCCTGTCCTCTCCAGCTCTTACTATTTCCCACTTCTTACATAAAATTCCATTCACTCTGCCCATCAGTTGGCCATCAGGCTCAGCATCTGCTTTGACAGTCTATACTGCAGAGGCTTTCAGAGGCACTCTGTGGCAGGTTCTAAGGTTGTTTCCTGTTTTCTTCTGGCTTTCAGGGGCCCTCTTTAGCAGGTTCAGAGGTTGTTTCCTATTTTCTTTTTCTTCTGATGTCCATCCTCTTTGCCTTTCAGGATGGGGATTGAACATTTTAGTTAGGGTCCTCTCTTTTGCTTAGTTTGTTTAGATGTACAGATTTTAGTGGGTTTATTCTATATTGTATGTTTATAAGAGTGAGTATATACCATGCCTGTCTTTTTGCTTCTGGGAAAACTCACTCAGGATGATCCTTTCCAGGTCCCACCATTTACCTGCAAATTTCCTGATTTCCTTATTTTTCATTGCTGAGTAATACTCCATTGTATAGATGTACCACAGTTTCTGCATCCATTCTTCAGTTGAGGGGCATCTGGGTTGTTTCCAGCTTCTGGCTATTACAAATAAAGCTGCTACAAACAAGGTAGAGCAAATGTCCTTTTTGTGTACTTGAGCCTCTTTTGGGTATATGCCTAGGAGTGGTATGGCTGGATCTTGAGGAAGCGCTATTCCTAGTTGTCTGAGAAAGCCCAAGATTGATTTCCAGAGTGGTTGTACCAGTTTACATTCCACCAGCAGTGGAGAAGGGTTCCCCTTTCTCCACAACCTCTCCAGCATGTGTTGTCCCTTGAGTTTTTCATCTTGGACATTCTGATGGGTGTAAGGTGAAATCTCAGGGTTGTTTTGATTTGCATTTCCCTAATGGCTAATGAGGATGAGCATTTCTTTAAGTGCTTCTCTGCCATTCGATATTCCTCTACAGAGAATTCTCTGTTTAGCTCCGTTCCCCATTTTTTAAGTGGATTACTTGGTTTGTTGCTTTTCAGCTTGTTTAGTTCTTTATATATATTGGATAT
Source organism: Psammomys obesus (assembly GCF_907164565.1). NCBI lineage: Eukaryota > Metazoa > Chordata > Mammalia > Rodentia > Muridae > Psammomys > Psammomys obesus. The sequence continues at coordinate 46,064,147 of NW_026587216.1, read as the reverse complement.
GAGTCCTCTGTCAGATAAAGGGTTGGTGATGATTCTTTCCCAATCTGTAGGCAGTCGCGTTGTTTTGATGACAGTGTCCTTTGCTTTACAGAAGCTTTTCAGTTTCATGAGGTCCCATTTATTGATTGTTGCTCTTAGAGCCTGTGCTGTTTGGCGTTCTGTTCAGGAAGTTTTCTCCTGTACCAATGAGTTCTAGGGTATTCCCCACTTTTTTTCTAGCCGATTTAATGTGTCTGGTTTTGTGTTGAGGTCTTTGATCCACTTGGACTTCAGTTTTGTGCAGGGTGATAACTATGGATCTATTTTCATTTTCTACATGTAGACATCCAGTTGGACCAGCACCATTTGTTGAAGATGCTATCTTTTTTCCATTGTATGGTTTTGGCATCTTTGTCAAAAATCAGGTGTCCGTAAGTGTGTGGGTTTATTTCTGCGTCTTCTGTTCGATTCCATTGATCCACCATTCTGTTTCTATGCCAGTACCATGCAGTTTTTATAACTGTTGCTCTATAGTAAAGCTTGAGATCAGGGATGGAGATACCTCCAGAAGATCTTTTATTGTAGAGGATTGTTTTAGCAATTCTCGGTTTCTTGTTATTCCATATGAAGTTGAGAATTTTTCTTTCCAGGTCTGTAAAGATTTGTGTTGGCAATTTGATGGGAATTGCATTAAATCTGTAGATTGCTTTTGGTAAGATGGCCATTTTTACTATGTTAATCCTGCCAAGCCATGAGCATGGGAGATCTTTCCATCTTCTCATATCTTCCTCTAGTTCTTTCTTCAGAGACTTGAATTTTTTTTCGTACAAGTCTTTGACTTGCTTGGTTAGGGTTACACCAAGGTACTTTATGTCATTTGTGGCTATTGTGAATGGTGTTGTTTCTCTAATTTCTTTCTCAGCCCTTTTGTCTTTTGTATACAGGAGTGCTACTGATTTTTTTGAGTTAATTTTATATCCGGCCACTTTGCTGAAGGTGTTTATCAGCTGTAGGAGTTCCCTGGTGGAGTTTTTGGGGTCACTCATATATACTATCATATCATCTGCAAATAGTGATAATTTGACTTCTTCCTTTCCCATCTGTATCCCCTTGATCTCCTTCAACTGTCTTATTGCTCTAGCAAGGACTTCCAGCACTATGTTGAAGAGATATGGAGAGAGTGGGCAGTCTTGTCTTGTCCCTGATTTCAGTGAGATTGCTTTAAGTTTCTCTCCGTTCAGTTTGATGTTGGCTATAGGCTTGCTGTAAATCGCCTTTACTATGTTTAGATATGTGCCTTGTATCCTTGATCTCTCCAGTACTTTAAACATGAATGGATGTTGGATTTTGTCAAATGCTTTTTCAGCATCTAGGGAGATTATCATGTGGTTTTTTTCTTTCAGTTTGTTAATATGGTGGATCACATTGATGGATTTCCATATATTGAACCACCCCTGCATACCTGGGATGAAGCCTACTTGGTCATAGTGGATAATATCTTTGATGTGTTCTTGGATTCGGTTTGCAAGTATTTTGTTAAGTATTTTTGCATCAATGTTCATAAGAGAGATTGGCCTGAAATTCTCTTTCTTTGTTGAGTCTTTGTGAGGTTTAGGTACCAAGGTGACTGTGGCTTCATAGAATGAGTTTGGTAATGTTCCTTCTGTTTCTATTTTGTGGAATAGTTTGAAGAGAATTGGAGTTAGCTCTTCTTTGGAGGTCTGGTAGAATTCTGCGCTGAAGCCATCTGGTCCTGGGCTTTTTTTGGATGGGAGACTTTTGATGACTGCTTCTATTTCTTTGGGGGATATAGGACTATTTAATTGATTTACCTGGTCCTGATTCAGCTTTGCTAAGTCAAATCGATCAAGAAAATTGTCCATTTCATTTAGGTTTTCAAATTTTGTGGCATGTAGACTTTTGAAGTAAGTCCTAATGATTGTTTGGATTTCCTCAGTGTCTGTAGTTATGTCTCCCTTTTCATTTCTGATTTTGTTGATTTGGGTGGTGTCTCTCTGCCTTTTAGTTAGCTTGGCTAAGGGTTTGTCAATCTTGTTGATTTTCTCAAAGAACCAGCTCTTGGTTTCATTGATTCTTTGAATTGTTTTATTTGTTTCTAATTGATTGATTTCAGCCCTGAGTTTGATTATTTCCAGCTGTCTACTCCTTTTTGGTGTGTCTGCTTCTTCTTTTTCTAGGGTTTTTAAGTGGGCCATTAAGTTGCATGAATGAGCTGTCTCAAATTTCTTCTTGAAGGCACTTAGTGCTATGAACTTTCCTCTTAGCACTGCTTTCATTGTGTCCCACAAGTTTGGGTACATTGTGTCTTCATTTTCATTGAGTTCTAGAAAGGCTTTAATTTCTTTCTTTATTTCTTCCCTGTCCCAGCTGTCATTTAGTAACAAGTTGTTCAATTTCCATGTGTGTGTAGGCTTTTTGCTATTTCTATTGTTGTTGAAGTCCAGCTTTATTCCATGGTGATCAGACAGGATACAAGGGATTATTTCAGTCTTCTTGTATCTGTTGAGACTTGCTTTGTGACCAACTATATGGTTTATTTTGGAGAAGGTTCCATGAGGTGCTGAGAAGAAGGTAAATTCTTTTGTGTTTGGGTGTAAAGTTCTGTAAATGTCTGTGAGGTCCATTTAATTCAAGACCTCTGTCAGAGATATTGTTTCTTTGTTTAATTTCTGTTTTGTTGACCTGTCCTTTGTTGAGAGTGGGGTGTTGAAGTCTCCCACTATTAATGTGTGGGGATCTATATGTGGTTTAAATTTTATCAATGTTTCTTTTACAAATGTGGGTGCTCTTGTATTTGGGGCATAGATGTTCAGGATTGTGATGTCTTCCTGGTGGAATTTTCCCTTGATGAGTATGAAGTGTCCTTCCTCATCTCTTTTTATTAATTTTGGTTGACAGTCTATTTTTTCAGATATTAGAATGGCTACTCCTGCTTGTTTCTTGGGTCCATTTGCTTGGAAAGTCATCTTCCAACCTTTTACCTTCAGGTAATGTCTATCTTTATGTCTTAGGTGTGTTTCTTGTATGCAACAGATTGCTGGGTTTTGTTTACGTATCCATTCTGTTAATCTGTGTCTTTTTACTGGAGAGTTGAGTCCATTGATGTTGAGAGAGATTAATGACCAGTGGCTGTTAGATCCTTTGATATTGATGTTGGCTGTGTTCATAAGGTTGTGTGCTTGGTTGCTTTTTGTTTTGCTGTAGTAAGGTTAATTATTTCCTGTGTTTTCTTGACAGAAGCTAATTTTGTTGGGTTGTATTTTCCCTTCCAGTGTCTTCTGTAATGCTGGATTTGTGTGTAGGTATTGTTGAAATTTGTTTTTGTCATTGAATATCTTGTTTTCTCCGTCTATGAGGACAGAGAGTTTTGCAGGGTATAGTAGCCTGGGTTGACATCTGTGTTAATCTTAGGGTCTGCATGATATCTGTCCAGGCCTTTCTGGCTTTCATAGTTTCTGTTGAAAAGTCAGGTGTGATTCTAATGGGTTTGCCGTTATATGTTACTTGGCCTTTTTCCCTTGTAGCTTTTAGTATTTTTTTCTTTGTTCTGTATACTTACTGTTTTGATTATTATGTGGCGGGAGGATTTTCTTCTCTGGTCAAATTTGTTGGGTGTTCTGTAGGCCTCATGTATCCTTAGTGGCTTCTCCTTTAACTTGGGGAAATTTTCTTCAATGATTTTGTTGAAAATATTTTCTGGGCCTTGGAGAAGGGAGTCTTCTTTTTCCTCTATTCCTATTATTCTTAGATTTTGTCTTTTCATATTGCCTTGGATTTCTTGGATGGTCTGTGTCAGGAATTTTTTGGATTTAACATTTTCTTTGACAGATACATTGATTTCTTCCATTGTATCTTCTACACCTGAGATTCTTTCTTCCATTTTTTGTATTGTGTTGGTTATGCTTACCTCTGTAGTTCCCGTTTTCTTCCCTAAATTCTTCCTCTCCATTATTTCCTCCATTTGTGTTTTCTTTAATTTTTCTAGTTCTATCTTCAGGTCTTGAGTTGTTTTGTTTACTTCCTTCACCTGTCTGCTTGTATTTTCCTCTTTTTCTTTTAGTTCCTTCAACTCTGTCTCTTTTATTTCTTTCAGTGATTTAATTATTTCTTCTCTGAAGGCCACAAGCTGTTTGGCTGCATCTTCCCATATTTCTTCAGGGATGGCCCTAATCTGCTTGTCTTTATCTTCCTCCATTTCTTTAAGGATAGCCATGATCTGTTTGGTTTTATCTTCCTCTAATTCTTTACGTATTTTATTTGTTTCCTCTATCATCCTCTTCATCAACATAGATGTAAGGTCATCTTCTTGATTTTCTATTATGCTGCCTTGTTCAGGGCTGTGCGCCCCTGGATGGCTGGGTTCTGGAGATGCCATATTGCTCTGTCTTTTGTTGGTTGAGCTTTTACGCTGACCTCTACCCATTGGGCTGATTTAGGTGTTGGCTGTTAGTTTCTGTGCTTTCTGGAGTCCTGAGGTAGGGAGTATCCCCTTGGCCGGAAGATGATTTTTCCTGAAGGAGTCCTTCTCTGCTTTTTAGTTATGGTCACTGTATGGCCAGTGTTTCTCCGGAGTTGCCACTGCTCACCTCAAGTTTATAGCCCTGAGTAGTAGCTGTGGTCTATGTTAGGCAGGGGGGGATTTTCTCTTACCAATAGAATTTCTCAAGACAGCTGCCCCACTGCTGGGTTTCTTGTTATAAATTTAGTGTGCTGCTGCTCACTAAATTTCCATGTACAGTCCTCTTGAAGAACCTGCTGATTCCCTAGCTGTGGGTTTTTTCCCAACAGGGAAACTCAGTCTGTTATCCTGGGGCGCACATTTCTGTCCGGGAAAGTGGGAAGTGCACTCAGCAAGTCTCTGGGCCAGAGGCTGAGTGCTCTGCTCTGGACCTGGAGAATGTGCACCTAGGTTGAGTTGGCGCCTGGGGGCACTGTTCTGGTCTGGAGGCTGGGTGCCTCACTCTGGACCAGAAGCTGTGTGTCTCTGTCTGGGATGGCGGCTGCAGGCACTGCTCTGGTCCAGATGCTGTGGGTGCAGCCCTCTTGAAGGACCAGGTATTCCCACAGTTTTGACAGTCTAGCTAGGGATAACTGGTTGATTCTTGGCACAGTATCTGAGGGCTGCTGTAATGGCTCTCTGGCTTTTGTAGGTCTGAGGATGCAGCTGTTTGTTCCAGTGCCCTAGGGGAACTCAATAATGGTGGCAGAGCACAGCGCTCCTGCCTGCACTAGAGTCTGCGTGAGTCCAGGAAGTGTTTTGGTGCTGGGTGTCCTAAGCGTTAGAGCTGCTGACCCCCTCCGCTGGGGGTTTCCTCCTGCCAGAGACACGCAGTCTGGTGCCCTGGTGCCCTGGTGCCCACAGTTCTATCTGAGGCGGCGAATCAGGCGCGTAGGCAGGGCTCCGTGCAGGATCCTGGGTCCCGGCTCTGGGTCCGGGCTGGCTCTTGGGGCACCCGCGGAACCCGAGTCTTTTCCAGGGGATGTCTGGGTAACCTGAGGTCGGTCCCAATTGTTTCCTGCTCCGTGGGGTTATCTCTCGACTGGGAAATCCAGTCTATGGTGTTGTGGGCCCACAGTTCTGTCTGGGACCGTGACCAGATTGTGCTGGCGAGTAGCTCTGGGCTGGCGACCAAGCGCCTGGCAGAACCGGGATCTCTTCCACGGTTTAGCCGGGTGAGTTAAAGCTGATTGAATCCCCCACCATGGGGTATCCTCTCACCTGAGAAACACAACCACTTGTGTTTTATGGCCGAGAGTTCTGATTGCTGGTCACTGTGCCAATCCTGCTGTGCTGCTCCTCAGAATGAGAGTCCTCCCGGCACTGCCATCTTGCCCCACTCCCAGAATCATTTTATTATGTGCTTATAACTACATTTTGATACAACTGACCAGGGGATTAAATCGCAAGGAAGAAACTGAAATTGCTATGGAATGAATGGGGGAAGATTAATTATTACAAATTGACATTATAATTTTAGGAACTAGATAATTTCTCCTCACAAACGCTGATGGGAGCAGTGGTAGTAGTCTAGGGAGAACAATAACTCTCTGTATAGAGTAGTTTGCCACATAAACTCATGGCTTTCAGATTTGACTGAGCATCCAAACACTATTTTAAAAATAAGCATGTACCAAAACAATTTCAGCCTTAACATGTGGTTGAAACACGATTAATGTGCAACTTAAAAGAGACTATTGAAGCCAGGCAGATACCTGAAATCTCAGCACTCATGAGGCAGAGGCAGGTGGAATTCTGTGAGTTAAAGGCCAGCCTGGTTTACAAAGCAAGTCCAGGACAGCCAAAGCAAACAGAGAAATCCTGTTCCAAAAACAAAACAAACAAAATAGAGAGAAAATGAGGGACTGTTGAAATTACTGAAGTAGATTAAGTCAATGGAAATTGAATATTCATGATTAGTTTTCAGCTAAATGATTATTTAAGATAAACATTAGATCAGTTGTAGAAAAATGATATCACTTTTTTTGTTTACTTGGCAAATTTTATATTTTGAGATATAAGTAAAAAATCATGGAGAAGCAATACTATATCTCAAAGGAAGGAAGTTTTTAAAAAGCAATTTGTAACTTAGCTGTTAGTTAATTGAAATAAAATTAGTTATTGAGCATATGCAGTTAACAGGACATTGTGCTGTAATACAGATATTAATGAGAATTGCTTTCAACTAAAAATCTATTATAAGAGCTACTAAAGTAAACACAGAAATAAATATGCACTACACTAATAGAATTTTGTGTAAAGCTGGCAACAAGAGTGATTACACCATGACAGTAATAAGGAAAGGCTTCCTCAACAGGCTGATGGATGAGTTGTAGCTTGTAAAATTAATCAGCCTATTAAGAAAGAACAGGACAAAGAAGAAGGAGAAACTGACACAGGGTATTTCTGATAGTAGAACTGATTTTCCCAATAGCTGTAGCTATGGCAGATTTGGGGTAATGCAGAGGAAATGAATACATATGATTGATAAAATCTCAGGTTTGCATGTCTATATAATAACTAATCATGAGAGTTAAACAATGTCACATCAAAGCCAGAGTCAGAGCAAACAGCGTTCACATAGTTTACAGCAGCAATATTCTTCTCCTTGTTCTACCTCCTGCTCTATTCCCGATAATATCTTACAGCAAAGGACAGGAGGACATGATCTCCACAAGTACCAAGGCACGCTATTCTTATACACTATTGTTTGTCTCATCACTACATTCATGATATTACCTTGAATATCAATATACCTAGATATATGTATGGTATGTTTTGCTTAGTTTGAAAATTAACTAGAATTGTAAAATACACAGAATATCCCATGTCATTCTCTTCGTTCATCATACAAATGCTGGATTGCCACTGTTCTGATCAAACAAGGGAGAGTGATTGAGGAGTGGGCAGTAGAGTCCATGTCGGAGACAGCCCCTGCTTCCCTTACTAGGGAACCCACATGGAGACTGAGCTGCCTATGGGCTACATCTGAGCAGGAGGCCTGGGTCTTCTACATGTGTGGTCCCTGGTTGATGCATCAGTCTCTACAGGCCTCAGTGGGTCCAGATGTTTGGCTCTGTTGGTCTCCTTATGGAGCTCCTGTCCCTTCTAGGTCCTTCTATTTCTGTGCTCTTCCGTAAGACTCCATGTACTGTGACCAAAGTTTCACTGTAAGTTTCAGCATCTGCTTGGATCCCCTGATGGGTGGACCTTTTCAGAGGACATCTATGAAAAGTCCCCATCCTGTTTACTTCAACCACTTCTGGTGTCTATTTGATTTGCCCTTCAAAATGAAAATTAAGCATACTTCTTAGGGTCCTCCTTGGATTATTTATCTTCTTTAGGTACGTGGAGTATAGTATGCTTATCCTATACTATATGGCTAATATCTGCTTATAAGTGAGTATATACCATTTTGTCTTTCTGGGTTTGCGTTACCTCACTCAGGATGATCTTTTCTAGTTCTACCCATTTGCCTGCAAATTTCATGATGTTCTTGTTTCTGATAACTGAACAGCATTCCATTGTGTAGAATTACCACAGTTTCTTTATCCATTCTTCGGTTGAGGGACATCTGGATTGTTTCCAGTTCCTAGCTTTTATGAATAAAGCCACTGTGAACATAGTAGAACAAATGTCCTTGTATAGGAGAACACTTTTTGTATATATTCTCAGGAGTGGTATAGCTGGGTTTGGGAGTAGAGCTGTTCCCAATTTTCTGAGAAAACCCCAGACTGATTTCCAAAGTGGTTGTACAAGATTGTGCTCCCACCAGCAACAGAGGGGTGTTCCCCTTTCTATACATTCTCGGGAGCATGTTCTGTTACTTGAGTTTTTGATCTTAGCCATTCTGATAGGTGTAAGATAGAATCTCAAGAGTTATTTTTATTTGCTTCTCCCTGATAACTAAGGACACTGAGCATTTCTACTTTTGTTGCTGTTTTTTTATGTTTTTAATTTATTACAATTTATTCAATTTGTATCTCAGCTGTTGTCTCCTCCTCTCTTCTTCTCCCATGCTGCTCAACCAGTCCACTGATTGGAGAGGTCCTCCACCTATGTCATCTGATCCTAGCCTATCTGTTCTCATCAGGACTGGCTGCACTGTCTTCTTCTGTGGCCTGGTAAGGCTGTTCCTCCAGCGGGGGAGGTGATCAAAGAGCCAGCCACTGAATTCATGTCAGAGACAGTCCCTGTTCCCCTTACCCAGGAGCCCACTTGGACACTGAGCTGCCATGGGCTACATCTGTGCAGAGGTTCTAGGTTCTCTCCATGCATAGTCCTTGGTTGGATTATCAGTCTCAGAAAAGACCCCCGGGCCCAGATATTTTGGTTCTGTTGTTCTAAAACCAGATACACTAAACCTGTTAGAAGAAAAAATGGGGAAGAACCTTGAACTCATTGGCACAGGAGACAACGTCCTGAAACAGAACACCAACAGCATAGGCTCTAAGATCAACAATCAGTAAATAGGACCTCATGAAACTGAAAAGCTTCTGTAAAGCAAAGGACACTGTCATCAGAACAAAACATCAGCCTACAGACCCAGAAAACATCTTCACAAACCCTATGTCTGGAGGGAATGCTGAGCATTTCTTTAGTTGCTTCAGGACCATTCAATATTCCCTGTCGAGAATTCTGTGTTTAACTCTGTGCTGCATTTTCTATTTGGATTATTTGTGGGTTTTTTTTTTTCGTGTTTAATTTATTTACCTTTTTATATATCTTGAATATTGGACACTCGTCAGATGTAAGGTTGGTAAAGATCTTTTCCCAGTCTGTAGACTGTACTTTTGTTCTATTGACAGTGTCCTTTGCTTTACAGTGCCTTTTTTGTTTCATGAGTTCCCATTTATTAATTGATTATTAATTGATTTTTTAATTGATCTTAGAGTCTAAGCTGTTGGTGTTCTGTTCAGGATGTTGTCTCCTTTGCCAACCAGTTCAAGGTTCTTCCCCATTTTTTCTCCACTTCTAATAGACTTAGTGTGTCTGGTTTTATGTTGAGGTCTTTTGTCCACTTGGACTTTACTTTTGTGCAGGGTGAGAAGTATAAATTTATTTGCATTTTCTACATGTAGACATCCAGTTAGATCAGCACCATTTTTTGAAGATGCTATCTTTTTCTCATTGTTTGGTTTGGGCTGTAGGTTTGTAGGTCTGTAGGTTTGTGGGTTTATTTATGGGTCTTTGATTCAATTTCATTGATCCACCAGTTTGTTTCTTTGACAGTATCATGTATTTTTTTCCATTTGCTTAGAATATCTTTTATTTTTTTTAATTTTATTTTTTTCTTATCAGTTACATTTTATTAACTCTGTATCCCTGCCGTATCCCGCTCCCTCATTCCCTCCTAATCCCACCCTTCCTCCCTCATCTCCTCCCTGCCGCTTTCCAAGTCCACTGATGGGGGGACCTCCTCCCCATTCATCCGATCCTGTTTTATCAGGTATCATCAGGACTGGCTGCAAAGCCCTCCTCTGTGGCCTAACAGGGCTGCTCCTTATTTTTTTATTATGGTTGCTAGATTGTACAGCTTGAGATCAGAGATGGAGATACTTCCATAAAATCTTTTATTGTATAGGATTGTTTTAGCTGTTCTGGGCTTTTTGTTTTTCTATATGAAGTTGAGAATAGTTCTTCCAATGTCTGTAAAAAAATATGTTGGTATTTTGATGGGAATTGCATTGAATCTTAGATTGCTTTTGTAAGATGGCCATTTTTACTGTGTTCAACCTAACAATCCATGAGCATGGGAGAGCTTTCCATCTTCCAATATGTTCTTCAGTTTCTTTCTTCTGAGACATAAAGTTCTTTTCATGCAAGGCTTTCATTTATTTGGTTAAAGTTACAAAGATATTTTTGTGACTACTTTTTTAAATTTTTAAGTGATGGACTTTTATTTTTTATTTTTTGCAATTTATTTATTATATATCCCAATTGAACTTTCTCAACTTTCTCCAGTTGCACCCTCCCTCCTTCTTTCCCCCTTTTTCCTTCTCCTAATCCACTGAAATGCCGAGTTCTCCATCATTGCCATCTGCCCATAGCTTGTTAAGTTTCATCAGGACTGCCTGGATCTTTTGAAGGGAATTGTTTCCCTAGATTTTTCTAAGCCCATTTTTCATTTGTATGCAGGAGGGCTACTGTTTTCTGTTCTTTTCTTTCTTTCTTTCTTTCTTTCTTTCTTTCTTTCTTTCTTTCTTTTTGAGTTAACTTTTTATCCATACATTTTGCTGAATGTGTTTATTAGCTATTAGTTAATAGTCTTCCCTGGTAGACTATTCAGGTTATATGTTATCATATTATCCACAAATAGTGATACATTGGCTTGTTCCTTTCCATTTTTTAATCCTCTTGATCTTCTTTAGTTTTGTTATTGCTCTAGGTAGGACTTCAAGTACAATATTGAATAGATATGGAGAGAGTGAGCAGCCTTGTCTTGTCTCTGAATTTAGTAGAATTGTTTTGAGTGTTGTCTATCGGCTTGCTGTATATTGCTTTTATTATGTTTAGGTATGGGTCTTGTATCCCTGATCTTTCCAATACTTTTATCATGAAGGTGTGTTGGATCTTTCTGCATCTAATGAGATGATCATGTAGTTTTTTTTTTTTTAATTTCTGTTTGTTTATTTGGTGGATTACATTGATGGATTTTTTTTTCTTTTTTTTTTAAATTTTATTTTTCTTTTTAGTTACATTTTGTTAACTCTGTGTCCCAGCT
>NW_026587216.1:45974320-46037925 GCF_907164565.1 Psammomys obesus | reverse complement strand
AGCTGGGACACAGAGTTAACAAAATGTAACTAAAAAGAAAAATAAAAAAAAAGGAAAAAAATGTATAAATTAAATCTTTGCAAATTTGATGAAGTAGCTAATTAACATAAATCAAAAACATCCCCTACTCATGTCAGGATATGTGCAGACACTCTAAATCTTCTAGAGATGGGCAGTAGAGTGCTGTGAACTAAAGAGAAAGAAAAAATTAAACACAATTATCATAGACCTTATGGAATGACATAAGGGACATGCATTTCCTTACACAGAGGAGTCCAGTAAATGCCACTGAGGGTATGTAGAAAGAGGTAAACCATTTAGAACCAAATTTTAAAAGGAAATTTTAACATGATTATCTTATATTATATAGCTAAGATCCACTTATGAGTGAGTATATACCATGTGTGTCTTTCTGTTTCTGGGTTACTTTACTCAAGATGATCTATTCTATTTCCCACCATTTGCCTGAAAAGTTCATGATTTCCTTGTTTTTAATTGCTGCGTAGTATTCCATTGTGTAAATGTACCACTATTTCTGTATCCATTCCTCAGTTGAGGGACATCTAGGTTGTTTCCAGCTTCGGCCTATTATGAATAGAGCTGCTGCTACAAACAAGGTTGAGCAAATGTCCTTATTGTATACTTGAGAATAATTTGGGTATATGCCTAGGAGTGGCATAGCTGGGTCTTGCGGTAGCACTATTTCTAATTTTCTGAGAAAGCACCAGATTATTTCCAAAGTGCTTGTACAAGTAGTAAGGGGGCCTAAAACACCAGCAATAGTGCTTCCCAGGTGAGAGGAAACCCCGCGATGTGGAAATCTATTGGGTTCAGGTCACCCAGCTAAAAACACGGAAGAGTTCTCAGTTCCCAGCAGGCACTTGGTTGCCAATCCAGAGCCACACACCTTCATGCTCTGATCACCATCCCAGACTGAACTGTGGGCCCTACAACACAAGAGACTGGGATTTCCAATTGAGAGAAAACCCCAACATGAAGGAAGCAATCAGGGCTGACCTCAGGTCACCCATGCAATCTCTTGAAAAGGACCCAGCGTTGGGCAGGCACTCAGCCTCCAGCCCATAGTGGGGTTCTCAGTTGCCAGCACAGAGACTTGCCTGTGTGCCCAACTCATTATCCCAGACAGAACTGTGGGCCCCATGGCATCAGAGACTAGGTTTCTCTGTTGGGAGGAAACCCCAATGTGAGGGGAAACAGCAGCTCTGACCTCTGGGCACTCACCTGACACCCTCTCCTAAAAAAAAGTTCTCAGGAAAAGATCCCAGTCACCAACTATGCAGAGCCATGCACCTGTGCCTGCATGCTCTAATCATCATCCCAGACTAAACTGTGGACCCCCAAACAACACAGACCGGGTCTCCATGTTGAGAGGAAACCCGATGATGGGGGAAATATCAGGTCCAACCTCAGGACACCCAGCTCCAGAAAAGTTTCTGGGTTCCCATAGGCCCCAGGCTCTGGCCTCTTGCTGCATGCATGAATGCTGTGCTCACCTGCCACTGATTACCGCTAGGGTACTGAGTCATATAGCTCCAACTTCAGACCTACAGAACCCTGAGAGCCTGGATCAGAACCCAGATACTGTTCCAAGGAGCAATCAGTTATCCCTAGCTAAACAGACAAAACCACGGGGCTCCCGGGTTCATCAAGAGGGCTGCGCCTAGCAAACACAGTGTAAGAGCCCCAGCAGCAGCCCTCTAAACACAGAGCAAGAAACCCAGTGGCAAGGCAGCTGTCTTCAGGACTTCTTGTGGTAAGAGGAGAGCTTGCCTGACTACTAACAACCACAGTTATCACACAGGTCCATATGCCTGAGATGAATTGTGGCAATTCCTGATAAGCACCACCATTCCATTTATCATACCCCAAAAGCTGAGCAGACCTCCTTCAGAAACCTACCCAGGGGATTCTCTATACCCCAGGATTTGAGCAGGCACCAGATATTAACAGCCAGCACCTGAGACAGCTAGATGTGTAGAGGCCAGCCTAAAAGCACAAGGAACAAAAGGCAAAGCAATATGGCATCTCCAGAACCCAGTTATCCAGGGGCAAGTAATTTTGGACATCGTAACATAAGTGAAATTGAAGAAGATGACCTTACATCTATACTTATGAAGAGGACAATTGAAACAAATAAAATAAAAATTAGAAAGGAATTAGAGGAAGATAAAGTCAAACAAAATATGACCATCTGTAAAGAAATACAAGAAGATAGTCAAACAGTTTGTGGCCTTCAGAGAGGAAATAATTAAGTCACTGAAAGAAATAAAAGAAACAGAGGAATGTTCAAAAAGACAGGTGAAGGAATTGAAGGAAAATACAGTCAGACAGATGAAGGAAATATACACAATGGCTCAAGATCTGAAGACAAAATTGGAAAAATTAAAGGAAACACAAATAGAGTAAATCATGAAGAGGTAGAACTTAGCGAAGAAAACAGGAACTACAGAGGTAAGCATAACCAACAGACTACAATAGATGGAAGAAAGAATCACAGGTTTTAAAGATACAGGAGAAGAAATCAATGTACCTGTCAAAAAAATAATAAATCTAAAAACTTCCCAACACAAACCAACCAAGAAGTCAAGGACAACATGAAAAGATGAAACCTAAGATTAATAGGAATAGAGGAAAAAGAAGATTCCTATCTCCAAGGCCCAGAAAATTTTATCATCAAAATCGTAGAAGAAAATTTCCCCAATTTAGAGGAGAGGCAAACAAGAGGCCAACAAAACACCTAATAGATTAAAGCAGAAAAGAAAATCCTCCTGCTACATAATAATCAAAACAGTAAGTATACAGAACAAATTAAAAACACTAAACGCTGCAACAGGAAAAGGCCAAGTAACATATAATGGCAAACTCATCAAAAACAAACCTGACTTCACAACATAGACTATGAAAGTCAGAGGGCCTGGACGTTAATCCTGCAGACCCTAAGAGAACATAAATTTCAGTCCAGGCTACTATACCCAGCAAAACTCTTAGTCCTCATAGACGGAGAAAACAATAGTTTCAATGACAAAAACAAATTTCAACAATACCTACACACAAATCCAGCATTATAGAAGTTACTAGAAGGAAAAAGACAATCCAAGAAAACTAACTACTTTCAGGAAAAGTCACTACAGCAAAACTAAAAGTAGCCAAGCAGACAAACACACTACCACAGCCAACATCAATATCAAATTTTCTACCCGCCACTGATCATTAATCCCTCTCAACATCCAAGAACTCAATTTTCCAATAAAAAAGACACAGACTAACAGAATGGATGTGTAAACAAGATCCGACAATCTGTTGCATACAAGCAACACACCTAAATTACAAAGATAGACATTACCTGAGAGTAAAGGACTGGAAGATGGTTTTCCAAGCAAATGGACCCAAGAAGCAAGCAGAAGTAGCCATCCTAATTTCTAAAAAAAAATAGACTTTCAAAGAAAAATAATCAAAAGAGATGGGGAAGGACACTTCATAGTCATCAAAGAAAAGTTTCACCAGGAAGACATCACAATCCTGAACACCTAGCCCAAATACAAGGGCACACACATTTGTAAAAGAAACATTAATAAAACTTAAACCATACATTGATCTCCACACATTAATAGTGGAAGACTTCAACACCCCACTCTCAACAAAGGACAGGTCAACAAAGCAGAAATTAAACAAAGAAGCAATGACTCTAACAGAGATAATGAATTATATGGACCTAACAGACATCAATAGAACCTTTCACCCAAACACAAAAGAATTTACCTTCTTCTCAGCACCTCATGGAACATTCTCCAAAACAATCCATATAGGTGGTCACAAAGCAAGCCTTAAGAGATACAAGAAGTTTGAAATAATCCATGTATCCTATCTGACAACATGGACTAAAGCTGGACCTCAACAACAATAGAAATAGCAAAAAGCCTATACACATGGAAACTGAAAAAATCGCTACTAAAAGACAGCTAAGTCAGGGAAGAAATAAAGAAAGAAATTAAAATTTCTTAGAATTCAATGAAAATGAAGGCACCATACACCCAAATTTATGGGACACAATGAAAACAGTGCTAAGAGGAAAGTTCATAGCATGAAGTGCCTTCAAGGAGAAATTTGAAACATCTCATTCACGCAACTTAATGGCTCACCTAAAAGCCCTAGAAAAGAAGAAGCAGACACACCAAAGAGGAGTAGACAGCTGGAAATAATCAAACTCAGGATTGAAATCAATGAATTAAAAACAAAGAAAACTATTCAAAAACTATTCAAAAATGAAACCAAGAGTTGGTTCTTTGAGAAAATCAACAAGATAGACAAACCCTTAGCCAAACTAACTAAAAGGCAGAGAGAAACTACCAAAATCAGCAAAATCAGTAATCAAAAGGGGGGTAATAACAACAGACAGTGAGGAAATCCAAACAATCACTATGTGTTACTTCATTATGTGTTACTATATGCCTCAAAATTTGAAAATCTAAACGAAATGGACAATTTTCTTGACAGATTACACTTACCAAAGCTGAATCAAGACCAGGTAAATCAATTAAATAATACTATATCCCCTAAGGAAATAGAAGTGGTCATCAAAATTTCCCATGGAAAAATGCCCAAGACTGTATGATTTCAGCACAGAATTCTACCGGACCTTCAAAGAAGAGCTAACACGAATACTCTTTAAACTATTCCAAAAATAATAGAAACAGAAGGAATATTACCAAACTCATTCTATAAAGCCACAGTCATCTTGGTACCTAAACCTCAAAAAAGACCCAACAAAGAAAGAGAATTACAGGCCAATCTCACTTGTAAACATTGATGCAAAAATACTCAATAAAATACTTGCAAACCGAATACAAGAACACATAAAAGATATCATCCACTATGACCAAGTAAGCTTCATCCCAGGTATGCAGGTGTGGTTCAATATAATGAAATCCATCAATGTAATCCACCATATTAACAAACTGAAAGAAAAAAAAAAAACATGATAATCTCCTTAGATGGTGAAAAGCATTTGATAATTTCTAACATACATTCATGTTTGAAGTCTTAGAGAGATCAGGGATACAAGGCACTTACTTAAACATAGTAAAGGTAATATACAGCAAGCGTATAGCCAATATCAAACTCAATGGAAATAAATTAAAATCAATGCCTCTGAAATGAGGAACAAGGCAAGGCTGCCCACTCTTTCCGTATCTCTTCCACATAATACCTGAAGTCCTTGCTAGAGCAATAAAGCAATTAAAAGAGATCAAGGGGATTCAGTTTGGAAATGAAGACTTCAACATATCACTATTTGCAGATGATATGATAATATACATGAGTGACCCCAAAAATTCTACCAGGGAACTCCTACAGCTAATAAACACCTTCATCAAAGTGGGTGGATACAAAATTAACTAAAAACAAAAACAAAAACAAACAAACAAAAAGGGCAGCCCTCCTGTATACAAAAAACAATGCCCAAGTATACAACAAGAATACTTGTTCATCCATATTTGTAGCAGTTTTATTTGTAATAGCCAGAAACTGGAAACAACCCAGATGTCCCTCAACGAAGGAATGGATACAGAAATTGTGGTACATTTATACAATGGAATACTACTCAGCAATTAAAAACAAGGAAATCATAAATTTGCAGGCAAATGGTATCCCAGAAGCAGAAAGACACACAGGGTATATACTCACTCTTTAGTGGCTATTAGTCCTATAATATACAATAAATATACTAATATCTGTACTCTGAAGGAAACTAATCAAGAAGGTGGACCCTGGGTAAGATGTTCAATCCTCATTCAGAAAGCCAAAGGGGATGGAAATCATAAGAGGGAAAAAAACAGGGTACAGTATAAGAGAATATCACAGTGGGCCTCTGAAAGACTCTACCCAGCAGGGTATCAAAGCAGATGCTGAGACTTATAGCCATATTTTGGACAGAGTACAGGGAATCTTATGAAAGAAGGGGGAGATGAAAGACCTGGAAGGGACAGGAGCTCCATAAAAAGAGAAACGGAACCAAAAAATCTGGACACAGGGGTGTCTTCTGAGACTGATACTCCAACCAAGGTCCATTCATGGAGATAGCCTTGAACACCTGCACAGATGTAGCCTATGGCAGCTTAGTGTCCAAGTGGGTTTTCTAGTAAGGGTTACAGGGGGCTGTCCCTGAAATGAACTCAATGGCTGCTCTTTGATCATCACCTCACCCTTAGGGGGGTGCAGCCTTAACCAGGCCACAGAGGAAGACAATGCAGCCAGATCTGATCAGACCTGATAAGCTAGGGTCAGATGGAAGTGGAGGAGGACATCCCCTATTAGTGGACTGGGGGAGGGCCACGGGAGGAGAAGGACGAATGGTGGGATTGGGAGCGGATGAAGGAGTGGAGCAGGCTACAGCTGAGATAAAAAATGAATAAACTATAATTAGTACAAAAATAAATTAATACAATTTTTAAAGCATACAAAAATAATAGTAAAATAAAGTATGGGGTACAGATCCAAACAAAATTCTCAGCAGAGGAATCTCAATTGGCCATGAAGTGATTAAAGAAATGTTCAACATCCTTAGTCATCAAGGAAATAGAAAAATAGAAATCAGAATCACTCAGAATTCATTCTAAACCTGTCAGAATGGCTAAAAGCAAACACACACGTGACAGCACATGCCTTGTCCAGCATTAATAGGAAGGGAGATACCTAGTCTAGTGAAGCACTAAATGTCATGTTTACTTGATATCCATGAAAGGCGTGCCCCATTCTGAGGATAAATGAAGGAGAAGTAGATAGGGAAAAGATAGGGGAAAGGGGGGAAGGGGTTGTAATGGAATTAGAGAGGGGGAACTGTAGTATATGACAGAAGAATAAATAAAAATTAAAAAGAGAGTAAATGAAATGTGGAGGTATAGTGAAGAATGCCTTCTGATGTACTTTGTGGAAACATTTTACACAAATACCACACATAAATATACATGTAATTCAAAAGCAAAACCATCATAATGCATGTATTTGAGTAGAAAATAAATAAGAAAATAAATGAAGGATTGAAAGGTACATTTACGGAGTATCCTTTGGCCCCCACAGCTGTGCAGGCTTGGATTTGAAGCTCTTAGATCCCTCTTACTCTAGCACACTGCACGTGGTGCTGAATGTGGGAGGGCTTACAACTGTAGCTGTCTGCAGCCGAGGTGTTCACTGGAGTTCTGGGGAATGTGCCTGGAGATTGCAGGACCTCTCATGTAGTTCTTGGGGATGCTCTGATGCCAGCTCTCTCCAGTGATTTTTTTCTGGTCCCGGAGATCCAAGGTACTAGAGGAGCACCTTTCTCGTAGTTTTGTTTGTTCCTCCCTGGCCAACTTTACTCAGCAGACCAGTGAAGTTTCTCTAGTTGGTGAGAGGTTCAATCTCATCTTAGCTTTCTGCCTAACTGGAGATCCCTCCTGCTCTTATAAGCTTGTTATATATCTGGCAGAATAATAGCTCACTTTGCAGCATTTCCTCTGTTTTCTTCCCTCCACTTTCACTCTTTTTCATAAGTCTCAGGGGGAAAAAAAAAAAAAGAAAAAAAAAAGCACCTTTGAAGATTCCTTCATCTGAGCCAAGACACAAGTTTCTTGGAATTAAGACTTCATCACTGTCTTCTCCAGGTTAACTCCATCAATAGCGATCCTACCATAAAACCCTTTCAAGGCTACAGCTGGGATATGAAGTGAATAAGCTGTAATTAATAAGAAATTAATTAATTAAAAAAACCCTTTCAAGGAACATTCACGGCTAAAATGAAGATGGACTTCCTATTATAACTGATGTAAGTGACACTATCACCAACGTTTTTCCTTCTTGCTTTCTTGATTTTTGCTAAAAATTCATTTTTTTATCTTACACAATGTTTTTATCCCACTGTTTTCCCTATGAAGTAATTTAGGTCTCTAATTTTAATCGTTTAAGGACGTATTTCTTTTGTAAATGATTTACATATATTCATGAATGATTTCACCTGTCTAATTCATTTTTGTCAGTTTAATTCTTGGGCTCTTGAATTTGAAGTGCAGAAACCAGAAGGAAAGATTTCCTCTGAAACACTATTGTTTTCAATGAAACTGTTTTGAGGATTTTTTTTTTATTATTAATTACATTTTATTCACTTTGTATCCCCCCAGAAGCCCCTCCCTCCTCCCCTCCCGGTCCCAGCCGCCCTCCCCCTTCTTCACTCATGCCACTCCCCAAGTCCACTGATAGGGGAGGTCCTCCTCTCCTTCCTTCTGATCTTAGTCTATCAGATCATATCAGGAGTGGCTGCATTGTCATCTTCTGTGGCCTGGTAAGGCTGTTCTCCCCTCAGGGGGAGGTGATCAAAGAGCAGGCCAATCAGATTATATCATTTGATTTTTTTTAAATTTATATTCATCAGTGTGTCCACCATATTAACCAATTAAAAAAAAAACACATGATAATCTCCTTAGATGCTGAAAAAACATTTGACAAAATCCAACATCCATTCATGTTTAAAGTATTGGAGAGATTAGGGATACAAGGCACATATTTAAACATAGTAAAGACAATATACAGCAAGCCTATAGCCAACATCAAGCTAAACGGAGAGAAACTTAAAGCAATCCCACTGAAATCAGGGACAAGGCAAGGCTGTCCACTCTCTCCATCTCTTCCACATAGATTTGGAAGTCCTTGCTAGAGCAATAAGACAGTTGAAGGAGATCAAGGGGATACAAATTGGAAAGGAAGAATTCAAATTATCACTATTTGCAGATGATATGAAACTATATCTGAATGACCCCAAAAATGGTACCAGAGAACTCCTACAGCTAATAAACACCTTCAGAAAAGTAGCCAGATACAAAATTAACTAAAAAAAAAATATCAGTAGCCCTCATGTATACAAAAGACACAAGGGCTGAGAAAGAAATTAGGGAAACAACACCCTTCACAATAGCCACAAATGACATAAAGTACCTTGGTGTAACACTAACCAAGCAAGTCAAAGACTTGTATGAAAAAAATTTCAAGTCTCTGAAGAAAGAATTGGAAGAAGATATCAGAAAGATATTCCATGCTCATGGCTTGGCAGGATTAACATAGTAAAAATTGTCATCTTACCAAAAGTAATCTACAGATTCAATGCAATTCCCATCAAATTACCAACACAACTCTTTACAGACTTTGAAAGAAAAATTCTCAACTTCATATGGAATAACAAGAAACCCAGAATTGCTAAAACAATCCTCTACAATAAAAGATCTTCTGGAGGTATCTCCATCCCTGATCTTAAGCTGTACTATAGAGCAACGGTAATACAAACTGCATGGTACTGGCATAGAAACAGAATGTTGGATCAATGGAACCAATCAGAAGACCCAGAAATAAACCCATACACTTATGGACACCTGATTTTTGACAAAGATGCCAAAACCATACAATGGAAAAAAGATAGCATCTTCAACAAATGGTGCTGGTCTACCTGGATATTTACGTGTAGAAAAATGTAAATAGATCCATACTTATCACCCTGCACAAAACTAAACTCCAAGTGGGTCAAAGACCTCAACATAAAACCAGACACATGAAATCAGATAGAAGAAAAAGTGGGGACAACCCTAAAACTCATTGGTACAGAAGACAACTTCCTGAACAGAACACCACAGCACAGGCTCTAAGAGCAACAATCAATAAATGGGACCTCATGAAATTGAAAAGCTTCTGTAAAGCACAGGACACCATCATCAAAACAAAATGAAAGCCTACAGATTGGGAAAGAATCTTCACCAACCCTTTATCTGCCAGAGGGCTAATATCTAGTATATATAAAGAACTAAAGAAGCTGAAAAGCAACAAACCAAATACTCCCATTAAAAAATGGGGAACAGAGCTAAACAGAGAATTCTTTTTTTTTAATTTTTTATTAATTACACTTTATTAATTTTGTATCGCCCCATAAGCCCCTCCCTCCTCCCCTCCCGATCCCACCCTCTCTCCCCTTTCTACATGCATGCCACTCCCCAAGTCCACTGATAGGGGAGGTTCTCCTCTTCTTTCTGATCTTAGTCTATCCTTTCTCATCAAAAGTGGCTGCATTGTCCTCTACTGTGGCCTGGTAAGGCTGCTCCCCCCTCAGGGGGAAGTGATCAATGAGCAGGCCAACCAGATTATGTCAGAGGCAGTCCCTCTTCCCATTACTATGTAACCCACTTGGACACTGAACTGCCATGAGCTACCCCTGTGCAGGGGTTCCAGGTCATCTCCACGAATAGTCCTTGGTTGGAGTATGATTTTCTGGGAAGTTCCCTGTGTTCAAATTATCTTGTTCTGTTGCTCTCCTTGTGGAGTTCCCGTCCCCTCCAGCTCTTACTATTTCCCACTTCTTACATAAAATTCCATTCACTCTGCCCATCAGTTGGCCATCAGGCTCAGCATCTGTTTTGACAGTCTATACTGCAGAAGCTTTCAGAGGCCCTCTGTGGCAGGTTTCAAGGTTGTTTCCTGTTTTCTTCTGGTTTTCAGAGGCCCTCTGTAGCAGGTTCTGAGGTTGTTTCCTATTTTCTTTTTCTTCTGATGTCCATCCTCTTTGCCTTTCAGGATGGGGATTGAACATTTTAGTTAGGGTCCTCTCTTTTGCTTAGTTTGTTTAGATGTACATATTTTAGTGGGTTTATTCTATATTGTATGTTTATATGAGTAGACAGCTGGAAATAATCAAACTCAGGGCTGAAATCAATCAATTAGAAACTAATAAAACAATTCAAAGAATCAATGAAACAAAGAGCTGGTTCTTTGAGAATTCTTGATAGAGGAATATCGAATGGCAGAGAAACACTTAAAGAAATGCTCAACCTCATTAGCCATCAGGGAAATGCAAATCAAAACATCCCTGAGATTTCACCTTACACCCATCAGAATGGTCAAGATCAAAAACTCAAGGGACAACACATGCTGGAAAGGTTGTGGAGAAAGGGGAACCCTCCTCCACTGCTGGTGGGAATGTAAACTTGTACAACTACTCTGGAAATCAATCTGGCACTTTCTCAGACAACTAGGAATAGCGCTTCCTCAAGATCCAGCCATACCACTCCTAGGCATATATCCAAAAGAGGCTTAAGTACACAATAAGGACATTTGCTCAACCATGTTTGTAGCAGCTTTATTTGTAATAGTCAGAAGCTGGACACAGCCCAGATGCTCCTCAACTGAAAAATGGATGCAGAAACTGTGGTACACCTACACAATGGAATATTACTCAGTAATGAAAAACAAGGAAATCATGAAATTTGCAGGTAAATGGTGGGAACTGGAAAGGATCATCCTGAGTGAGCTGTCCCAGAAGCAGAAAGACACACATGGTATATACTCACTCATATAGACATATAACATAGCATAAACCTAGTAAAATCTGTACATCTAAAGAAACTAATAAAGAGGGAGGACCCTAACTAAAATGCTCAATTCCCATCACGAAAGGCAAAGAGGATGAACAGAAGCAGCAGAAGAAAACAGGAAACAAGTTAGGAACCTGCCACAGAGGGCCACTGAAAGGCTCTGCCCTGCAGACTATCAAAGCAGACGCTGAGACTTACATCCAACTGTTGAGCAGAGTGCATGGAATCTATGAAAAAAGTGGGAAATAGTAAGATCTGGAGAGGACAGGAACTCCACAAGGAGAGCAACAGAACCAGAAAATTTGAACACAGGGGTCTTTCCAGAGTCTCATACTCCAACCAAGTACTATGCATGAAGATAAACTAGAACCCCTGCACAGATGTAGCCCATGGCAGTTCAGTGTCCAAGTGGGTTCCATAGTAATGGGAAGAGGGACTGCTTCTGAAATGAACTAATTGGCCTGCTCTTTGATCACCTCCTCCTGAGGGGGGGAGCAGCCTTACCAAGCCACAGAAGATGACACTTATCAGCCACTCCTGATAAGAACTGATAGACTAAGATCAGAAAGAAGTAGAGGGGGACTTCCCCTATCAGTGGACTTGGGGAAGGGCGTGCATGAAGAAGGGGAAAGGAGGGTGGAATTGGGAGGGAAGGAGAGAGAGGCTTATGGGGGGATACA
Organism: Psammomys obesus; assembly: GCF_907164565.1. Lineage (NCBI taxonomy): Eukaryota > Metazoa > Chordata > Mammalia > Rodentia > Muridae > Psammomys > Psammomys obesus. The sequence continues at coordinate 46,025,846 of NW_026587216.1, read as the reverse complement.
AAGTGAATAAAATGTAATTAATAAAAGTTAAAAAAAGTTATATGTGAGTTGACTCAATTGAACTGTGAGTATACATATGAAATACGACAAACACACTCAATATATTCCGTATCTGTCCAGTAAGTTTTACTCCAAACATCATATCATTAAAAAAAAAAACTGTTTAAGTTTGAAAATATTCCTGGAATTTGCAGTAATATGTATTGCTGAAATTGGTGACATGAAGATCACAGGTAATGATGTAACATACTGACCAATAATTGGAGAAGAAAGAAATACAAACTTCATTGTAATGTGTTTTAAAGGAGAATTACAACGTGGGTGTGCTGGCATTCACATGAAATTTCATTTGCCTTGAGTCTAAAGCTGGATAATCATGAGTTCCATGTCTCCCTGTGTTGTATAGTGAGTTTAAGAGCTGTATCAGTTGCATATCAATTACTTTAAACAGCAAATAAGAAAGAAATGTGGTAACTAAAAAATGAAAAAAACAAAAACCCCATAAGCTACTAGGTCCAGTTGGTGTTGTCCACATGTACACGGGGCCAGGGCTATCCACTGTGGCGTGGGAATCCTATCAGTGGCCACGTCCTGAAAAAAGAATGAGTCTCGCTTACGAGAAATTACCAACTGCCAATAGTTCATCAAAAAGGAATAAGGCCTTCGATGACTGACCCCTTGTTACTGAATTTTGACTGACTTGCAATTCATGCTGCTCTTGTATGGTTACTACCCTTACTGTTCCTTAATGACGGTGATGGTTATTTCTCCCAAGTGGGGATCAAAATGTTATTCAATATTATTTTCTTTATAAAAATTGGAGTCTTATTTTGATACCAAAAGAATAGCAAGATCAGTAGGTTTAAAGCCACAAGAACATTCCATGTTGAATTATTTTCTTAATTTTTGTTTATTTATAATTAATTACAATTTATTCTCTTAGTATCCCAGCTTTAGCCCCCTCCCTTGTCTCCTCCCAGTATCACCCTCCCTTCCTCTTCTCCCCCTATGCCCCCTTTTGTATCCCAGCTGTAGCCCCCCTTCCTTCTTCTCTCCCAATCCCACTCTTATTATAATCCATCTCTTCTTTTCTCCCATGCCCCTCTCCAAGTCCACTGATGGGAGAGGTCCTCCTCCCCTTCCTTCTGATCCTAGCTTACCAGGTCTCATCACTGCTGACTGCATCATCTTCCTCTGTGGCCTGGCAAGACTGCACTCCCAGTGGGAGGTGATTAAAGAGCCAGCCAGTGAGTTCATATCAGAGACCAACATCTATACCCCTTAATAGGGTACTCACTTGGAATCTGAGCAGCCTATGGGCTTCCTCTGAACAGAGGTCTAGGTCCTCTCCATGCATGATCCTTGGTTGGAGAATGGGTCTCTGCAGGCCCCTCTGGGCCCAAGTTTTTTGGCTCTGTTTTTCTCCCTGTGGAATTCCTGTCTCCTCCAGGTCTTTCTATCTCCCTCTTCTTCTATAAGGTTACTGGTACTCTGCCAAAAGTTTAGCTACGAGTACAGTATCTCCTTTGATAACCTGGTTGGTAAAGTTTTCAGAGGTCCTCTGTGGAAGGTTCTTGTTCTCTTCTTTGTCTTTTTTCTATTTTCAGCATTTATCCCATTTGCCCTTCTGAGTAAGGATTAAGACTCTTCTCTATAGGGTCCTCTTTGCTGTTTAGCTTCTTTGGGAACTTAATTTTTAGCATGTTTATCATATATTATTTGGCTAATATCCACTTACAAGTGAATATATACCATATGTATCTTTCTGCTTCCGGGTTACCTCACTCAGAATGAGCATTTCTAGTCCCTACAGTTTGCCTACAAATTTCATGATTTCCTTGTTTTTAATTGCTGAATAGTATTTCATTGTATCAATGTCCCGCAATTTCTGCATCCATTCCTCCATTGAGGGGCATGTAGGTTGTTTCTAGATTCTGGGTATTATAACTAAATATGAACATAGTTGAGCAAATGTTTTTATTGAATGGTAGGATATCTTTTGGGTGTATGCCCAGGAGTAGTATGGCTGGATCTCGAGGTAGCACTATTATTAATTTTCTGAGAAAGTACCATATTGATAGCCAAAGTGGTTATATAAGTTTACATTCCCACCAGCAATGGAGGAGAGTTCTCCTTTCTCCACAATCTCTCCAGCATGCATCATCCCTTGAGTTTTTGATCTTAACCATTCTGATATGTGTAAGGTAAAATCTCAGGGTCATTTTTATTTACATTTCCTGAATGACTAAGTAAGTTGAGCATTTCTTTAAGTGTTTCCCTGCCATTTGATATTTCTCTGTTGAGAACTATCTGTTTAGCTCTGTACCCAATTTTTAAATTGGATTACTTGGTTTATTGGTGTTTAACTTCTTCTATATTCTGGATATTAGCCCTCTCTCAGACATAGGGTTGGTGAAGATTGTTCCCAGTCTGTAAGCTGTCATTTTGTTCTGATGATAGTGTCCTTTGCTTTACAGAAGCTATTCAGTTTCATGTGGTCCCATTTATTGATTATTGATCTGGAGAATATGGTCAGAAGGAAAGAAGGTTTGCAGAGAGAAGAAAAACCATAGGTGGGGTCATCTCTCAGACTAGCTGCAGACTTATATTAGTGTAGGCTCTTAGAAGATATAGGGTTACTCTAGCTAAGACACCTACTAATGGAGCTCATGGAGACTGTAAAGGCCAGGCTCCAAAAAGACAGAACTCCCAGGGGAGGGAGTGTAAAACCAGACCACCCACAAAAACATCTACTTAAAATTTACCGTGCCTAAATGATGTGCAGGGATTAAGATAAAACAGAGATTGAGATTGAGATTGATGGAATATCCAACCAATGCCTGACTCAATCTGAGACCCAAACCAAGGGAGAAAGCCAACCACTGACACTGTTAATGACACTCTGCTATGCTTGCAGAAGGGAGTCTAGCACAACTGTCGTCTGAGAGGTTCCATTCAGCAATGGATCAAAATAGATGCTGAGACTTACAGCCAAACATTGGGCAGAGTGCAGCGAGCCTTGTCAAAGAGTAGATGGAAGAACAGATGAACCTGGAGAGGACAAAATCTCCACAAGAAGACCACCAGAGCCAAATAACCTGGGCCGACAATTGTTTGCAGAAACTGAAGCAGCAACTGAGGACCAAGCATGGACTCGACCTGGACACTTTACATATATGTAGGCAATAGGCAGCTTGGTCTTCATATGGATTCACTGGTAAGGGATAAAGACTCTGTTGCATGCTTTTGATCACTTCCTTCTGGCAGGGCTGCCTTGCCAAGCCACTGAGGAAGAGGATGTGCTCAATCTTCATGTGACTTGATGTTGTTGAGTGGGTTGATGAAAAGGGGAGCTCCCCTTTTTTGAGAGGTAGGGGAAGGAGATAGGAGAAAGAGGGAAGAAAGGTAGGATGGAGAGGAGAGGAGGGAGGGGTCTGCAATTGGGATGTAAACTGAATAAATAAGTAAATTAACTAATTATAAAAACTTCCATTCTTCCTTCTTTATGTCTTTTCTTTTTCCTTTCTCCTTTCTCCCTCCTTCACATGGAAAGATGTTCCTAGATTTAACATTCACAGTAGGATTAAAATAAATTAAGCATTACCACGACAAGAATGCATCAATCTGTATGTATCTATCTACACATGTAACATTCGCCAGTACCGTTGTTATTTAGCGTGTTTGGTCTTAATTTGAAACACCACAGGTATTTCTAGCAGGTCTCCCTTCTTTATATACGATCACCTTTTCATTTTAAAGGACACGTGCTGGCAGAATATTCTTGAGTGGCAAGTACAGTTTTATCATTTATTATTGTAAATAGGCTATTGTATTGGTTAGTTTTTGTTAACCGACACATACCTAGACATGTATGGAAAAAGAGAACCACATTGAGAAATTTAATAGATTGTCCTGTGAGATATTTTTATTTGTTTGTTCGTTTTTGATTAATTATTCATTTGGGAGGGTCCAGCCCTCAGTGGGATGTGCTACCCCTGAGAAGGTGTCTCTGGTTGATATAAGAAAGCAAGTTGAGCAAACCTTGGACAGCAAGCCAGCAAGCTGCTTTTGTTTAGGATCACTGCCTCTGTTCCTAATTTGAGTTCTTGTCCTGACTTCCTTCAGATTGACCATGATCAGCATGTTTAAGACAAAAAAAAAAATCTTTCTTTTTCAAGTTTCTGTTCCGCAGTGTTTTATTACAGGAAAGAAAAGTAAGCAAAGCAATTGCCTTACATCATCCTGTTACTTTTGTTTTTTAAACTTGCTCAGTTTTCTTGACTTTAAGCAGTTAATTACATTGTCTCAGTGAAGACTGTTTGATGAGCACACTTGGGGTTGTTTTGCTATCTTTGATCAGTGATTTCATTTGAGTGTTTACAAAGTGAACAGAGAAAAGAGGCTCTTCAATGTCTGAGACATTAGCTAATGAAGTAGTACACACAATAATGGGATTCCCAGAAGGAACAGAGAAAAAGAAGGCGACTAAAGATTATTCCAAGAAATAATGACAAGGAACTTTCTACTTTACACACCACTTTCCATTTCACTTATGTGAGGAAAGACCTATAGCTAGGTGATGTCAAGGATACTGGTTGAAAGTTTTCTTGTATTTCATTATAGAGAGGATATAGAAGCTTAGTGTCTACTTAATACCACCAGCTGAGGTCAGTTACAGTGAAGATATGGAAGTTCTTGGGAGCCAAGTTAGGGAATTTGAGGTTCTTAAAATAGCAAAGAATGCTGGGGTTTCTCTTTTAACTTTTAAAAAATTATATGAATACATTGACTGAGAGATTCATCCTGGTCCTACAGTCAACATACAGAAATGCCTGTGGTAGCAGTGGTGTAGAAATATGAAGGATAACTCTACCCATAGCAGTGTGAAGCTACGACACAATGCATGGATTTTCACAGAATACTCATAATTCTAGTATTTGAGAGGTGGACCTGGAAATAAAAGCTGTGATACCAGCATGCAAAGCAAAGGTTTGCTTACAGAATGGTTATAAACACAGTCTTTAGTATGGACCTGAGAAGAGTGATCACCAGTGTATGGGTTTGCTCACTGTTGCTGCCAGTATCTATGGGACAGGTGGATGGAGTAAGATTAGTCTCAGTCAAGATGGCTTGTAGTGCCTGTAGCTTGGGGATCTATATATGTAATATCTCAGGACTAAACAAAAGAAGGGGTAGTGATCATAATTTATGGTTATACCTATGTCTCTTTGGATGGACGGAAACAGTAACTGTTAGAGCTATCACCACTAGTCTTTGCTTCTGAATATGTCCATAATGTAGATCAATGGAAACTGTCATAGCCTTCTTTTCTTTTCCAGCTATTTTCTGATATCTTAACTGTACTGATCTTTCTAGTGTCAAAGCTGTTACTTCAGAAATTGCTCCAAGAGGCAAGGGGGCTTGGTTTCTTTCTGAACTTTTATTTTTCCTTAGGAGGAATACTCATAAGCTCAAGAGTTCTCTCTCAGCATTGAGCAGTGCTAACCTGGGGGATGAGATAACAGGGAAAATGAAACTATTCTAGTAACCCATTCTACACAGTTATTCCTTCTCATTTTCCTTCTCTGTGCTTCTGTACCTTATTAGCTACATGCCTCAAGTCACCCAGGGCTATTTTCATGCACAGAAAATTACCTGGTTTTCATTCTCATTTTATTTCCAGGTGAGAAAGGCTTGGAACTCTTGCCCTCTCTCTTGCCAGATATCAGTTTAATTTTGATGTATAATACAATATAGCTGACCTTTGAAGATAGTATGTTTGGAGAAAAAAGACTCAAACAGAGACAAAGAACAATATAGGATGTTTATATATATTTCATATACCTACAATAGGGAAATTCTAAGACATGTTTTGCTGGAACTGAGTATGAGAAGGTTTAGATACAAAGAACTCTATTGGTGCGTACCATTATGAATGTGTTTTCTTGTTATCCAACTTTAAATTTGTAAATGGATAAAGTTATAGAGTCACAAAAACAAAGAGAATGATCACAGATCAACTACATAAAAACTGAGAAGAGAATTGGGCTTCTCATATCTGAAAAATATTAAATATTGAATTTCTGATGAAGTCATAGCTTGTTTCTCTATTATCTTCACTGTAGGAGAGCTTACATTCCTGTGAGGAAAAAGTCACATATAAAAAAATATCTTTTGTCCTGAGTTGAATTTATGAGCCAAAATAATTCTAAATTTACCTTTTCTAATATCAAATTAGCCATTGCCATTTTCTGCTGTTTCTCTCAGTTTTATCTAGACAGCTATAAGATATTGATAATTTGATTCTGGTTCAGACACTTAAAAAAAACCTCTATAATAATCCCATTTCTTTCCATACTCTTTCACTCCATGTAATAATTCACCTGTGTAATTTATCACACATGCCTTTCTGTGTGATCATTCTGTTGTCCTGTCTAAACAAAACCTACTAATACTAACAAAAACTACTTAACATAATATCACCACAGTGTAATATTCTTTTTTTCCTATTTATTATTCTTTTTGAATTTCACTTTATGTACCCCAATCCCACTCATCTCCTTGTACTTCCATATCTGCCCTTGCAACTTCCTCCTAAAGAAAACAGAATCAAATCAAAATAACACACCAAAACCATCTTGCCATGGGATCCGTGGTGTGTCACAGTGTATCACACAGTGTTCCCTTTTGTCCAAACATCTTTACTTGCACATGTTCACTGCATGGTGTCACTGGTCTGGTTTGAGGCCTTCTGGATTCTGCTAGATTTCCAATACTATAAGCTCCTCTCAGGCGTTATGTGTTTGCCTTGTGTCATGAACTGACTCCTTTACAACTCCATCATTTTCTTTAGCACTCACCTGCTTACATGCTCCAGCAGTTCATAGATGGGATAGAAGTTGGGGTGAGCTAAATCCTGGAAATAGGTCTGAGTGATAGCTGAGTTGGTCCGCCCACCAGCTCTCCTGTACCCATGCTACCAGGGCCAGCTTTCCTGCTTTGCCTAGGAGAGGTATGTGGCCAGCACTCCCGTCTGTGGCAGTCAGTGGTGACGGTGGGTGGTGGCGGTGGTGGGAGGCCTCCTGTGCCAGCACCACTGCATGGCCAGCGAGGGTCAGGACCAGCTTTCCTGTACTCACACCTTTGGAGCCAGCTATTCCACATCCATGATACCAGGGTCAGCTCTACACCACCCAGTCAAGGTGGGGGCTGCTCTCCCATGCTTCCCGGCAAGGGGCAGAACCAACTCTGCTCAGCCCATGGGCGTTTACATGGTCCCAGGTGGCAGCCCACACCAAGGCCTTCTGCATGGCATTTTTGCACAGGCCAGGACTCCATCATGACCTCAGGTGGCAGTTCAGGCCAGTCACTTCAGCTTGTTCCTCATCACCCTTACATCTCCAGTCCCACCTCTCTACATAGTGCACAAGCCATTCTGTTGCCCTTCATCTATCTCTCCATCATATACTTGTTCGTCATAGTGCTGCCCCATGCTCCTTGTCAGCAATGGCATCTTCTTTTGAAACGTAGGATGTTTAAATGTTTGTGCAACCAAAAGATTACAAAGGGAATAAATCCCTGACCAAAGTTAAACACAGAATTGAAAAACTGTAATTCCACTTAAAGTTGTCCATTCTTCTGGACTTGAACTTCCACCACAGCCAGAGAGATGAGACAACAGGCCAGTGATGAGAAGGAAACACAGCAGGGCTTGTCACACCAGGTGTGGCTTTTCCACCTAGCTTCAGAATGCACAAGTTGCTTGGCTTCTTTTGCTCCTTAATCTCTTGCTTGCTTCGATCTACTTGCTTGCATCCTATTGCACCAGGCCCACAACATTCTTATGTGTCCCGAAAACCAGTTCAAGAAAGCTCATAATGATACATTAATAGGTAAGGTTTCAATTAATGCTCTAGCATCACACTCACATTCCTTGACAGTGGTATATAAGACTCAGAAAATAGTCTGCAAGTCAAATAAGATATCACTTCATGGATAATTTCTTTTTTTAAATTACATTAATATTTCAGTGGCTGAAGGATAACATTATCAGATTTAGTTTACCATAAAGCTAACTGTGTTTTGTCTAAATTAATGACACAAAACTGTTAATAACAAAGCTCATGAATAGATAAACTCTGTGTATATACAGTACTATTAAAATGCATTTATAATGCTTCCATTTATAATACAATCTGTTGTGACTGTATTAGAATTGTTTAGGTCAGGAGGTTGTAGCACCCATAAGATTGTGCCCAGATACAGGGAAAAGAGAGGTCTCAGCCGTTTGTCCTACCATTTTACAATATAAGCCAGTAAGTAGTCTACATCAGTACCTTCATCAGAAATTGGCTACAGTATTTCACTGAAAACAAACTCTCAAATTTTTATCCTCTAGAACTTTGAAAAATATATTTTTGGTGTTTCTAAGCTTGTCAACATATGTGGCATTTTATTATAGCCGTTCCAGCTCACTAAAGCAGATCTATGTTTGCCGCATTATGTAGACCTTCATCTGTCATTGCAATGTCCCCCCGTAAGGAATACTGCAGACAGATAAATACTCAGTGATCGTCATAGACAACAAGAAAAGCATGTACTTATCAGTACTTACTAATACCCACCATGTAGCCATGATGATTCTATCCAAAGAGATTTTTTTTTTTTTCAGATTTATCATATGTGGAATTCAAGGGCCCACTTTGTAGATGAAGAGATTGGGTTTGAGAATTACATGGCTTACACAAAGGACATGGAAAACAGGCACAGCAGCTATAGCAGAGAGTAGATACACACTCTCACAATGCACCCACACACACGGACTCTGCGTTTCTGTTTAGTATAGCAGTCCTAAAACAGTCAAGTCTAGGATGCATCATCTCAACAGGACATTGATCAGTGATTTGCTTCATCAGTCATCAGTGACACAGTTATGATGACCAATCTCGTCTGAAATGGCGAAAATTAACAGCCTCTCTGTCTCTTGGAATAATAGGTCTTAGAATCCAGTAATTAGTGAGGCACCAAGGATCCCCATGAGGATACCAACATGGAGAACTACTGACCTCAACTGGCAGCCTGGGTGTACCTTTTCCCAAATACCAACGCCAAGATCTCAGACATGTGAATGATTTTTTGCAATAAGTGGATGCATTAACTATAGTCAATTTAGTCATTCTGGTATCATTTGGTGGTGGTCAGGGGGTAGAACTGAGCCGTCTCCACTGAGCTCTGCACAAGTTGTAAATGTGTGAAAAACTAAGAGGATGTTGTCGCCCAGATAGGCTTAGGAGTGGTTTCATAATTGAATTCATTGAAGTTTGGACCTAGATGATTCCAAGGCTCAAGAAGAATGTAGATATCAAAGGCCTCCACAGGGAATTCTTTTAAGAGGCGATGAGAACATCTTTCTTTGGGAGGTAAAAATATTAATGAGATAGATGACATCCTATTCACTCTAATCCCAACACAACTTTACTACAGAAGAAGAAAAAGTACACATAATTTATCAAAAATCCTTCCTGCTGCCTCTCTCACCTGAGGTGAAGTAAAGATTTTTTTAAAATACTCCTAAATTAGATGGTAAATGTAACTGGATTCCATGCTCAGAAACCTTTCATTGGATTAAACTATCACATGCATTGAACTATAGTCAAGTTCAGTGAAAAAAAATATATTGTATTGTCACTAAATTGGATTCAGATAAAAAAAGAACATTGACAGTTTAATTAAGTTATTAAGCTTATGATAAGAAATTGTATGACATTTTAAAAGCAAAAATCCTAAAGTGTTTGGAAACATTCCCCAGTTTCAGACTGCACAGTAGATTTAAGAAGACTAGATTTAAAAAGAAACAATTCCGTGACTTACAATTAGCATCAGTGTCAAACTGAAGAAAAATGATACAATGTAATGACGATTTGCTTAGGCGTAGACACCGACAAACGTAGCCCCCCAGGCAGAACAGTTGGTAGAGAAAGTTACAGCTTTGTCCTTTTAAAAGCACAAAATGTGAACATGTGCTGGATAATAATTAGCCCAGTTTATTGTCCCATAAGTAATAACAAAAGCTAGAAATCTATGATTAGAAGTAATAAAACATTGGAAATGCTGTATTCTTTCAAAAGATGAAATTCAGGCCTCTACAAAGATTTAGTCATTAATATGAAAGTCAGCAAATGTGTGATGATGTTTATCAGGTAGAATGCAAAAGAATAAACAAAATAAAGAGACTGATAAAAAAAAAACAGTATCAATATTCCTTCAAGACATTCACAGCATAGTAACTGTCTCATCAGTTGTTAGGTTTATACAAGAATAATTATAAAACAATTCATACATTATCACTTCAATAATGAATATTCATGAAGAGTTTACTCAATTAAAAATAACATCAAATCTTCCCAGGTGTTTATATTAATCACATCACTCTCTTTCTCATGATAATTGATATCTTACGTATTTTTGTATTTGTGTCACTAAATGATAGGACCTAACATTACTTTTATCTTTGTTAATGCAGGATAATATTTTTGTTAATTTATTCTCTCATATATTACATCTGGAGTACAGCAGTTTCCTCCCCCCAACAGCTCCACCCCTATACTTCCTCCCTGAACATCCATTCCTTTGTTTTTCTTGAAAAAAAAAATGGCCTCCCAGGGATACCAAACAAACGTGGGTGGCATAACAAGCTACAATGAGACTAGGCACATACCATCACATCAAAACTGGAAAGGGCAACCCAGCACTACAAAAAGGGTCCTACAAGTTGGAAAAAGAGTCAAGTCCCTACAGGCTCCCTGATCTCTCTCAGTCCTCAGGATTCCTAGCCAGTTGATTCTGTGCTCCCTGTTATTTTGGAGTCCCTGACACTCTGCTCTTCTGATCCTTCCTCACTTTCCTCTACAGGACTCCCTGAGCTTTGCCCAATGTTTGGTCATGGTACTCTGCATCTGCTCCCATCAGTTGCTGGATGAAGTCTCCTTAGTCTCTGGTAATGATTCTGCTACACTCTTGTTCCAGCACACTCTGTCGGCAGGGGGATCTGTAAACTGGAAGTTTTTGGCTGGGTTAGTGTCCCAATCCCTTCACTTCATATTTTGCCTGATTATAGAAGATGGCCAATTCAGGCTTATTTTTCCCTGTTACTCATAGTCTTTCTAGGCATACTTTCATAGATTCCATGGAGTTTTCATTGCACCAAGTTCCTAACTTGCCCTGAAATCCCCACCCTCCAATTCCAGCAATTTCTCCTAGTATCTCCATCTTCCCATACCTGATCCCTCCTGTTCCCATCCTACTCTCCCCAGTCCACTTGTGAAATATATATATAGTGTTTTCTTAAAAATTGGAAATTGATTTACCTCAAGACACAGCCATCCCTCTTTTGAGCATATACCTGAAGGATTCTTCATCCTATTACACAGAGAAATAGAACATGAAAGATACTTTATTAGATAGTACTTTTATACCTATTTAAGATAATTTATGGAATTATACTTCACTTATTTTTTGTTTTGAGTTAACTCATATATTATATCATCCATCTATTTTGCTTACAAGTTTTTATTCTCTCTTAAATTTCTTGTGAAAATATTGTAAAAGATTTTTGTACTGTGAGCTTTTTGTGAAAAACTATTAGTTTATGTGTAAAAGTTTCTTTAATGTGTTTGCCTTGGAGTGGAATAAATTATTGTCCAGTAGTTTTTATATGAGTAAAAATACTACATACTGTCAAAATTGTTTAAAATATAAGAGTGTCAAACTTGACCATAACAAACAAGCCTCTTGTGTGAACACAGAACACATGGTATTATCAAATAGTTTAATTTACTTTCCCATTAAGAAACAACATAGCTTAATTCATTGCTCTAGGTTGCCTGCCAGAACATGAAGGTAAGACTTTCAATCTGCACACACTTGCATCACAACACTTGGGGAAATCAAATAGGTATGTATCAAAAGTTCCACCCTGAGGGATAACAGATCAGGGAGAAATGTACCAACAGCCTTATCCTGCTCTAAATCGGGGGAAATATTTTAAGAGGGCTGGCTAGATACTCCCCAGTGGTGTAATAGTGGCAATTGTATCTTGGGCGAAACCAACAGCTATCAAATTGGCCCCAGCGGTTGCTCAATAAGAGTGAGTTCTTACCTAGTACTGCAAACATTGTGAAGACCTCTTAGATGGAGAGGTCATAGAACCAAGCAGAAAACTACTACTAAAGGAGTATTTATCTGGCAATGTAGATATATAGACCAAATCCAAGTGCTACTTAGAGCCAATTAAAAATTGGCTCTTTAAGCTACAATGAAAGACAAAGAAAAAAAAAACTGGGTGGAGGTATTTTAACTGGAAAGAAGGGAGAGAGGAGAGATGAAACTGATATTTTAAAAAGCCACAGAGAATCATTATTTAATAACTTTGCTTAAATAGTAGACATTATGGGAAATAGCCTTGAACTTCTTGGCTCAGGAGACAACTTTCTGAACAGAACACCAACAGCACAGGAACTAAGATCAAGAATTAAAAATTGGGACCACATAAACCTGAAAAGCTTCTGCAAAGAACACTGTCAATAGGACAAAACAGCAGCATGGGGAACATTCTTCACCAAACCTACATCTGATATCCAAACTATATAAATAATTCAAGAAATTAAACATGAACAAATCAAATAACCCAATTAGAAATGGTGTATAGAGCTAAACAGAGAATTCCACATAGAGGAATCTCTAATGGCTGAGAAGCACTTAAAGAAATGCTCAACGACCTTAGTAATAAGGCAAATGCAAATAAACACAACTCTGAGATTCCACTTTACACCTGTCAGAAAGGCTAAGTAAGCTCAAAAGGCTAAGATCAAAAACTCAAGTGGCAGCACATGTTGGCAAGGCTGTGAAGAAAGCGAAACACTCCTGAATTGCTGGTGGGAAAGCAAACTTGTACAACCACTTTGGAAATCAATCTGGCATTTTCTTAGAATATGGGGAAGAGTTCTACCTCAAGACCTAGCTATGCCACTCCTGGGCATAAACCCAAAAGATGCTCCACTATACCACAAGGATACTTGCTCACCTTTGTATATAGCAGCTTTATTTGTAATAGCCAGAAACTGGAAACAACCTAGATGTCCCTTAACTGGGTTAAGAATGGATAAAGAAAATGTGGTACATTTACACAATGAAATACTACCCAGCTATTGCAAACAAGGAAATCATGAAATTTGCAGGCAAATGGATGGAAGTAGAAAATATTATTCTGATTGAGGTAACCCAGACCCAGAAAGAAAAAAAAAAAAGAATGTACTCACCTATAAGTGGTTATTAGCCATATAGTACAGGATAATTATACCAAAAGAATACACTAATCTAGACCTATGGGGGCTTACAGCAGCTGAAGCATGAACCAATCAACGTGCATTGGCTGGACCTAGAAGACTGACAAGTTTGTAACTGATGAGCAGTGTGATCTTCAAGGGGATCCCCCCGCAACTGAAGTGGGGGCTGTCCCTGATATGGATTCTATTGCCTGAGCTTAGATCACTTTCCTCTGGGTGGGCTGCATTGTCTGGCCTTAGCTAAAGAGTATATCCTCAGTCCTCATGCGATTTGATGTGCCAGTGTGAGTTGGTGTTGGAAAAAGGCTCCCCTTTGCTAAGGAAGGAAAACGGAAGAGGGTGGTGAGACCTGGGGAAGAGAAGTTAGGGGACTGAGTTTGGGATGTAAAGTGAAGAAATAAATTTAATTAATTAAAAAATCACACATAATATTTAAATTACATACAATAAAATATATTATATTAAATATGAAGTTTATTAATATATAATCTATTTATGAGTTGATATAAATATATTTAAATACATATATATACATGTATTTAAATATATTTATAATAATGTGCATCAGAGATGTGTATATATATATATACACATATATATGTACATGTATATATATATATATGTATATATATACATCTCTCTGATGCACATTATTTGTAAGCCAGACTCTGGTGAAATTCTTCAATAATCATTTAGCTAATGCAGAACAGTATGTTAGTATTTTCAAATGGATATTATATTGAGATTTGGGGGTTTAATCAGATATTACTAACATGATGGTGTTAATTAGAACCATTTTGATTGATGTCAAATTATTATAGTCTATACAACAGAAATTCAAATTGTGTTTATTCTTCCATATATTTTGAATGTAGGTGAATATAAGTAATGGGTAGGAGAAAAATCATAAATCATTATTTTCTTAAATTCATACATACAGACATGCATACAAGTATAAGTACATATACATACATTTGTATATATATATGTATTTTATTGTATATGTATTGTATTTGTATATGTACATATGAATACATTCCTGTATGTATATGCATGCATAAATATATATGTAAACATGCATATGTGTTTGTATGTATATATAGTTATGCATACATGTTTTGAATACTTGTCAAAAAATTGCTGTCAGAAATTTTGAAGATACAAATTCTGAAGCTTTTGGCAGAGATGATTTTCTAGGTTGGATCCAATCACATGGACTCTGAGATCACAAAATTCCGGAGAGTTGAGCCATAATTTAGGGACCCTATCTTTTGAAAGGTTTTACACCCTGTACATTTCCTTACATAATGTCTACCAACATTACCAGTGGGAACAGATGTAATTTTTGTATAATTTGTGGACCCCAAAAATATGCTGAGATTTCTTGGGAGAAATTTTATGGTTCCTCTATTTTAGATGGAATCATTAGAACTGTAGGAAAAAGCAAAGGTGAGACTCACTAATGCCTGCTTTGAAGGTGATTTTTTAACATTTCATTTTTTTTGTTTATATATTTTATATTTTTCTATTCTCCTTTAAATATTAGGAGGTTTGATTTTCTAAAAGCAACATAAAATAACCACAATCCTTGCACACTCTCTTCAAGGCACTCTCTATTCTACATTTTGAGGAAATGGCATGTATGAAGAGCAATTTCAGAACATTAGGAGTACGTTTGTCTAGATTATCTTAATTCTGTTTGACTGCAATGGTGGCTCCCTGTTTTCATGGATGGAAAAGGGCAGTATCCAAATCTTGTAGTTGGCCACAAAAG
The DNA here is from genome assembly GCF_907164565.1 of Psammomys obesus. Classification (NCBI taxonomy): domain Eukaryota; kingdom Metazoa; phylum Chordata; class Mammalia; order Rodentia; family Muridae; genus Psammomys; species Psammomys obesus. Next base: position 46,010,729 of record NW_026587216.1, on the reverse strand, counting down.
GTGAAGTTGGACCTTGGTCTATTTTCTTTTTTAATTGTCCTGTATACTCTGCTGCAAATTAAAATGTGGCTGTTGTTTCTACGTTCAGTTTCATGGTGCGAGTATCTTCCTTCTCGTTTCCTACTGGAAGGACAGTGTTTCTGGTCCTTTATTTCTTTTTGCATTATGATCTTGTGTAGCTGCTAGGAATGTTGAAACAATGCTGGGTAAGAAAGTAAATATTCTTTCTTGTTGCCTCACTCAGCAAGAAGCTTCCTACTTTTACTATATTGGCTGGAAAACGTAGTACATGCCTCAGTATTAAAAACAAATATTCTATCACAGAAAAAGAGGTGATAATAGAGTATTAATAAATACTAAACCTAGACATCCTGTCACGAAGAAATATCATGTGTGCACTAAAAATATATAAATAAATGAAACAACAGTTCTTCTTCTTGCACTTCTTAGCATCAAAAACATGTTTTGTGTATCTTAGTCAGATATGAAGAAAAGAAACTGTGCTTAGTGTTCTGTCACTCCATGTGAATAACTTCAGGTCCTGCCATATGCAAAGCTATTAAAAGGGACATAGATTTATAAGTCTACTGTGGACTGACCTGTACTCCACAGAGCTGTGTTGCACTAGGATGCACAGCTCTCCATTTTAAATGTTATGAATTATAGTTAATTTGGTAACTTCTCTGATTTTCCCCATATACTTTCCCTCACTAGTGCCAACAATCCCTCTTATGGTGTTTAGAATCATCTCTAATGAAGCATATATCCAGTGGAGAGGTTGCATACAGATTCATAATGACAATACTCTGAAGTTCTCTGCAGGAGGTAGTTCTTTGCAGTGATCAAGCATCACTTGATGGGAGCTGTAAAACTCAGAAACTGTAAGGGTGGAGTGAGTACAGAGGGAGGAAAGAATATTTAACTAACTTACTACTATTCATTTTAATTTCTTAACTTACTTTCTCTCCCTATGTGTACTCATAAGGTTATTGTGTGATTCAAGTGCTGATTTCTGTACTCCTCATATCTGGTTGCAATTCTTGTTCTGGGAATCTCCTGTCTTAATGTTGTGTAAACACTGCTCCACAATTGTCCCCTGATATGCAATAAAGCAGCTTATAGCCAATTGCTGAGCTGGGGAGAGACTATGGCCAGCCATCCTGCCAGACAGGGGAGAAAGAGTTAGAGGAGAAATGTAGGGGATTGACCCATTAGCAGATGTCTGGGAGGAGAGAGAGCTCAGCAAGAGAGCTATAAAGTGCAAGTATCTCTAGGATGTTCTCTCTGAGGAAGCCAAATTAGGTTAAAGGGTTAAGAACAGACTAAAATCTGTGTACCTAAAGAAGCTAAGCAAAAAGGAAGATTCTGAGTAAGACGATCAATCCTTATTTAGAAATACCAACAGGATGGACATTGGAAAAAAAAGCAAACTGGAAACAGGGCAGGAGCCTACCGCAGAGGGCCTCTGAAAGGCACTACCCAGCAGTGTATCAAAGCAGATGCTGAGACTCATAACCAAACTTTGGGAAGAGTGCAGGGGATTTTATGAAAGAAGGGGGAGATGGTAAGACCTGGAGAGAACAGGAGCTACAAAAGGAGAGCAACAGAACCAAAAAATCTGGACACAGGAGTCTTTTCTGTGACTGATACTTCAAACAAGGACCATTCATGTATATAACCTAGAACCCCTGCTCAGATGTAGCCCATGGCAGCTCAGTCTCCAATTGGGTACCCCAGTAAGGGGACAGGGGCTGTCTCTGACATGAACTCAGTGGCTGGCTCTTTGATTATCTCCCTTGGTGGGGAGCAGCCTTGCCAGGTCACAGAGGAAGACAATGCAGCCAGTACTGATGAGACCTGATAAGCTAGGGTCAGATGTAAGAGGAGGAGGACCTCCCCTATTAGTGGACTTGGAGAGGCGAATGGGAGGAGATGAGGAGGGAGAGTGGGACTGGAAGAGAAAGAGGGAGAGGGCTACAGGTGGGATACAAAGTGAATAAACTGTAATTAATATAAAAAATGAATAAATAAAAATTTAATAAAAAAGAATGGACTAATAACTGCTCAGGTTTTATGCTGTGAAAATAATATAATAAAATCTCAATTATTTTTGTGATAGCTCAGTTTAGAAAGTATCTCTGTTAAGAGACTGAGAAACAAACACATGACATTAACCATAACACCTATGTGGCTTTTGAGTTTTTATAAAGAATAATCAACTTCATCTATGTGTTCACAGTATGTTATATTCCTGAAAAATACCAAGAGAGTACACAGTGTTTTTACTACAAAGATAATGATGGTGCTAGATAGCATATTTTTAATTTGCTAGATGTAGTCATTTTATAAACATATAAATGTGTGTATATATATTGTGTACATATATAATATATGTTGAATAAATATGTCCTTCATGCCAGATTTAGTCTTCACTAACTGAGTAACAGACCACTTACTAATAGATAACTATAATTTGCTATTTGCTTAATTAGGTTGGCAATTATATTAAATTTGGAGTTCCACTCATTTATTTTTGTGGAAAAATATGTTTTATTTCTGACACACAAATGAACAGGATCAGGAATGAATATTGCACTATTCATGTCATTTTGTAAGTAATTTAGTACAATTATTCTTTAGAAGACCTCTCATGTAATATATTTAAAATCATTTCCTTATTACTTACAATCAATACTTGACTGCTTAACCTAGTAGTTGGAGCATCTACTTTATTTTTTAAATTCTGATTCTACTTTTATATATAATTTTTATTTTTTATATAAATTACAGGTTATTTACTTTGTATCCCAACTGTAGCTCCCTCCCTCATTCCCTCCCAATCCCACCCCCCCTCACTCATCTCCTCCCTGCTGCTCCCTAAGTCCACTGATAGTGGAGGACCTCCTCCCCTTCCATCTGACCCTAGTTTATCAGGTCTCATCAGGACTGGCTGCAGTGTCCTCCTCTGTGTTCTAGCAAGGCTGCTCCTCCCTAGGTTGGGGGGGGGGTGTCAAAGAGCCTGCCACTGAGTTCATGTCATGAAGGAGGACTCTGGCTAAGATGCTCAATCCCCATTCAGAAAGGCAAAGAGGAAGGCCACCATTTGTCTTTCTAAGTTAGGATTGATCATCTTATCCTGGAACTTTCTTATTGGTTAGCTTCTTTAGGTATACAGATTTAATATGTTTATCCTATCTTATAGGTCTAGTATCCACTTATAAGTGAGTATCTACCATGTGTGTCTTTCTGCTTCCGGGATACCTCACTCAGGATGATCTTTTCTGGATCCCACTATTTGCTTGTACATTTCATGATTTCCTTGTTTTTAATTGCTGAGTAGCATCCCATTGTGTAAATGTACCACAATTTCTGTATCCATTCCTCCGTTGAGGGACATCTGGATTGTTTCCAGCTTCTGGCTATTACAAATAAACCTGCTACAAACATGGTTGAACAAATGTCCTTGTTGTGTACTTGAGCATCTTTAGGGTATATGCCTAGGAGTGGTATATCTAGATCTTGAGGTAACACTATTCCTAATTATCTTAGAAAGCACCAGATTGATTTCCAAAGTGGTTGTACCAGTTTACATTCCCACCAGCAGTGGAGAAGGGTTCCCCTTTCTCCATAACCTCTCCAAGATGTGTTGTCACTTGAGATTTTGATCTTAGCCATTCTGATGGTGTAAGTTGAAATCCCAGGGTCGTTTTGATTTGCATCTCCTTGATGGCTAAGGACATTGAGCACCTCTTTAAGTGTTTCATGAAACTAAAAAGCTTCGGTAAAGCAAAGGACACTGTCCTCAGAACAAAACAACAGCCTACACACTGGGAAAGAATCTTCACCAATCCTTTATCTGACAGAGGGCTGATATCCAGAATATATAAAGAACTAAAGAAGTTAAAAAAAAACAAATCAAGTAATCTGATTAAAAAATGGGGTACATGTGCATCTTTCTGCTTCTGGATAGGTCACTCAGGATGATATTTTCCAGATCCCACCATTTACCTGCAAATTTTTATGATTTCCTTGTTTTTTATTGCTGAGTAATATTCCATTGTGTAGATGTACCACAATTTCTGTATCCACTCCTCCACTGAGGGACTTCTGAGCTGTTTCCAGCTTCTGGCTATTACAAATAAGGCTGCTACAAACATGGTTGAGCAGATGACCTTATTGTGTATTTGAGCCTCTTTTGGGTATATTCCTAGGAGGGGTATAGCTGGATCTTGAGGAAGCGCTATTCCTAGTTGTCTGAGAAAGTGCCAGATTGATTTCCAGAGTGGTTGTAAAAGTTTCTATTCCCACCAGCAGTGGAGGAGGGTTCCCCTTTCTCCACAACCTCTCCAGCATGTCTTGTCACTTGATTTTTTTTATCTTAGCCATTCTGATGGGTATAAGGTGAAATCTTAGGGTCGTTTTGATCTGCATTTCTGTTTTGAGTAAGGACTTTGAACATTTCTTTAAGTGTTTCTCTACCATTCAATATTCCTCTATTGAGAATTCTCTGTTTAGCTCTGGATTCCTTTTAATTGGATTGCTTGATTTGTTGCTGTTTAACTTCTTGAGTTCTTTATATATATTGGATATTACAAATAATATAGGATAAACCTACTAAAGTCTGTACACCTGAAGCAAGTAATCAAGAGGGAAGGCTCTTGATTAAATGCTCAATTCCTATCCAGAAAAGCAAAGAGGATGGACATCAGAAGAAGGAGAAAAGAGGGAACAAGTCAGGAGCCTGACACAGAGGACCTCTGAAAGGCTCTGCCCTGCAGATTGTTAATGCAGATGCTGAGACTTATGTGCAACCTTTGGACAGAATGCAGGAAATCTTATGAAAGAAGTGGGAAACAGTAAGATCTGGTGAGGACAGGAACTCCACAAGGAGAGCAACAGAACCAAAAAAATCTGTGCACAGGGGTCTTTCCTGAGACTGATACTCCAACCAAGGACTATGCATGGAGATAACCTAAGACCCCTGCACAGATGTAGCCCATGGCAGTTCAGTATCCAAGTGGGTTCCATTGTAATAGGAAAAGGGACTGTCTCTGACATGAAGTGATTGGCCTGCTCTTTAATTTCCTCCCCCTGAGGGGGAAGCAGCGTCACCAGTCCACAGAGAAGACAAAGCAGCCACTCCTGATGAGACCTAATTGACTAGGATCAGAAGGAAGGAAAAGAAGACCACCCCATCAGCGTTCTTGGGGAGGGGCATGCATGCAGAGTGGAGGAAAGGAGGGATTGGGACAGTAGGAAGGAGGGAACCACAGGGGAGATACAAAGTGAATAAAGTGTAATTAATAAAGAATAAAACAATAGTAATAATAAATGGGGTACAGAGCTAAACAGAGAATTCTCTATAGAGGAATATAGAATGGCAGAGCATCTCCTTTATGATGAAAGTATTAAGAAGTGTTCATATGAGTTTCAAAGAATTTATTATTCCTATCATCCATGTTTGATGAGGAAGTTATTCAAAAGCACTTCCTTTCTTTATTAATTTTGTTTACGAATCTGGATAAATTTTGACTGATTACTGCCAAGAAAGGTAAGTGGGTGTCGTTACCCTCTTTTAAATTCTTTAATAGTAGTTTAATTCCCATCCTTGCAAGTTACCCTCATCTTCATCATGAACCTGGTCTTTATTTATTTCTATTTGTCCTTGAGGGTCTTATTAAAGTTTAACATTCCACTCCAGTAGTTACCATGGTCTGCAAACATTGCCTTGTCACTTTATGAATAAGTAAAGTAAGCTAGCACACTTAGCATTCTTCCGTAAGCTTCCTGAAGTCAGGAGCAGGGCTACCTTCTCAGGCCTCGGGTCACTTCTTTGTGCAGGCCACAAGCTCAGTACCTGGGTTGAATTTATTGACTTTCAGACATACATGGGCAATCAAAGGTAGAGGCAGAAATGAGTGTTCAGCTTTCCTCACCGAATTTCTAAATTTATAATATCTACTTTTCCCACGGTTTCTTGGTGATTTGGGAGTTCAGATGAAAAATGAGTTAGAATTGTTGAACTTGTTTATGGACAGAGGAAGCCAAAAACAAAACAAAACAAAAAACAAACAAAAATGACATTCTTTGTGTTTGTTTACAGAAAGTCAATAAGTATCTTTCTCTCTATTCTTTCAGTAGCAAAAACAAAACAACATTGCAGCTGATCTTTTATATGAAGAGTTTCCCCCCTACCCTGTTGGTTATGTTTTGGTATTGTGTGCCTGGATAATGCCTCAAAGTTATTAATGTTCTTAGTGATAGAACAAGTTACATGATAAGACAATCAAGAAAAAAATTATTGGTCATATATCAAAGTTATTCTGTGTAGAAAACTTGATTTGAACACAATATCTTATATTTCTCTTCTGTATAGAAGTTTTCTTGCTTTATAGCACTCATATTTCATATTTTAATATTTTGGTTGTTTGATATGGTCATAGTGAAGGTTTTTAGGACAATCTTGATTATTGATTTTTTTATTTTGTTGAGAATAGTGCTAATATTCTAACATTATTCTAATATTTAATATATTATATAATATGCTAATATTATACTATTGCTACTCTTGCAATATAAGATACTGACTTACTGATATGTGTGAAACTATATAAGTATTTTCTGAGTTTATGTGGGTAAATGTGCGCATATTTATAGAAACACACACACATAAAATCTTAAGAAAGTCTGTGGATTCCTACAGACACCATTTACCCAATTTTCTCTTTTTAATAATTAATTTTAATTTTTTTATATAAATCACAGGTTAATTACTCTGTATCCCAGCTGTAGCTCCCTCCCTCATTCCCTCCCAATCCCACCCTCCCTCCCTCATCTCCTCCCTGCCTCTTTCCAAGTCCACTGATAGGGGAGGTCTTCCTCCCCTTCCATCTGACCCTAGCTTATAGGTCTTTTCAGGACTGGCTGCCATGTCCTTCTCTCTAGCCTAGCAAGGCTGCTTCTCCCTTGGGGAGGGAGGGAGGTAAATGAGCCAGTCATTGACTTCATGTCAGAACATTTACCCAATTTTCAAAGAGAAAGAAATTGATCATTTGAAAAAACAAAAAAGACTATAATGGCAGCATCATTTTGTTTTATGAAACTCATTATTTATAGTGGGGCATGATAAGAGATAAATTTTACTTGTAGAAGTTCTGGTTGGGAACTAAGTTCCTGGAGAGAATCACCTAGTGTAGCTTTGCACAAATATTATGTACATATCTCAAGTTGTTGATGTAAATGCATTTTTGTGGAAGATTGATTTCTGCTGTTGTCATCTGTTTCCAAGCATCACTAACTAGAGAAGAGTAAGAAACACCTGAGGAAGGAACCTTCAAGGATCACTGGGGATGGCTTGAAAATGACATTCTCATTCTCTTCTACACAAACACACACAAAAAAATGAAAATTTAAAGAATATCAAATATTTTCCTTGGAAATGTCCTTTTGAGCAATGTATGTTTTGGTAAGTCCAACCTGCTACCATCACCATGATATCCTTTAAAATAAATATTACCTTTATCTCCAATCAACTTTTTCTATCCTCAGAAAATATCTTTCAAATATTATTTTGCAATAGTATTTACACATGAAAATGGGTTTTGTTTAGCTATACTCAATATATTCCTAAAGGAACAATAATTTAAATATAGAAAAATCACCATTTTCTTAAGAATGTATAGGCCATTTAGTACAGATGTTAATGTGTAATATTCAATTAAAAGTAAAATAATTTTAATTTTTTGTTTGTTTTTACTTTACATTTACTTAAGTTGGAAACCATCATCTGATTCTCTTTTTGAATAGTAAAAAAAAAAAAAAAAAAAAAAAACTTGATTCTAGATATGGCATGTTGTTAAACAAATGTAGTGATTTTTGATTTCTAAAGTTTCATTCCACCAGAACTTGACTAGATTCAATGCTACAAAAAGGCAATTTAGAAAGTAATATACAGAACACTATTTAGCTTTCCATAAACTTCAAGAAAATACTAAGTAATCCTTGACTGCTTTGTGCAAGATAAAAGAAAAATCAACAATTAGCTATGAGCTCTAAACTTTCTTTTGTCATCACTTAAGGAGGGAAAGTACAAGCGTCTTGTTGGGGAATTGTGAAGATTACGCGGGATCATGCATCTAAAGTACCTGCACAGAGGCTTGGAGCATGCTCAGTGCATGATAAGTGGTGTTTTTCTCACTGGACGCTTCTCATCCCTTTGCCTGCTTAGATTTAACAGTGACGTTTTGACTTATCTGAACCGAAAGCTCCCTATTTAAGAGTATGGTCAGAATCATGCTGACAACACCATAAGTCTGTTTTACTGTCATCCCTAAAGTAAAACCAGAGATCACTCCCTCGGGTCCACAAAAGTGGAGTTTTCAATGACTGTCATTTAGAAATAGGTCTTGCTTTGATTTTTATGATTTCATACAAAACCTATCCTACAAAGTACACTTTCGTGTCTCCCTTCACTCAACATATTTGAAATGTATTTTTTTATTTTATTTTTATCCAAAATGAGTTTGTTCTTATTGATGACTATTATCTCATTGTTTTAAAACTTAGGTCTCCATTTGCTCACTAGTGGTAACATTAAGTTCTCTTTAAATTTATATATTTTAGACAAACTCCAGAAAGTCTTTTTTCTTTTTTTATTATTATCATTTATTACAATTTATTTAATTTGTATCCTGGCTGTGGCCTCCCTTCCTAGCTGTGTCCCTCCCTGTCTCCTCTCAATCCCACCCTCCCTCCCTCTTCTTTCCCTATCTACCTCCCCTAGTCCACTGATAGAGGAAGTCCTGTGGCATTATTGGAATGTTTGATTCAAGTTTGAAACAATTCACTAACATGAAGACTAGAGTGTGTTCAGTCAAGGAAATGATATAAATGAGGACCTAAGGAGATTAAATTAGATGATGACTCTGAAGCCAAGGAAAGTGGTCTTAGCTTGAACTTACATTTGAGAAATTTAGGATATGGTGTGAAGTATTTTCTGCTATGTCCACATAATGGCACTTTCCTGTTGCTCTATAAATATTTTATTGTCTTTCAACTTCCCCTTTAAGTCATTTAGACTATATTATTAATTGCTAGTCAAGTGATGGGGTCTCTTATCAAGGAAACTTTTTCCTGAACTTGTTTTATGAATGTTAGCATATTGATGTATTGCAAGTATTAGAAAGATTCTAAGGTGAGAAGGTGAACAACCAAAGGTTCCTGGGACCAAATGTGGAGAAATTCTAACAAATAGGCTATTTAATCAGGATGATCCATCAAGGGATTTTAGTTTCACTGCACTATGAACAAGAACTCTTTCAAAAAGTTAAGTGTGAGCCACAGAATCAAATGATTCCAAAAGTATAAGTGATAATGGCGAGTTGGCAATGATCATTCAATTAATTTTCTATTGTGTGAGTATATTTTTGCTTATATTTGTTTTGTTTTTATAAATGCCAGCATGTTACTTCTTATTCATTTTTAATTAAATGTAATTATGTCACCTGCTTTCTTCTAATTTCTCTTTACAGCCTTTAACTCTTGCATGTTCCTCCCTCATTAGATCACCCTCAGGGGGAGGTGATCAAAGAGCAGGCCAATCAGATTATGTCAGAGGCAGTCCCTCTTCCCATTACTATGTAACCTACGTGGACACTAAACTGCCATGGGCTACATCTGTGCAGGGGTTCTAGGTTATCTCCATGCCTGGTACTTGGTTGGAGTATGAGTCTCTGGGAAGACCCCTGTGTTCAAATTTCTGGTTCTGTTGCTTTTTACACAAATATATAAATGAAACTTGCTCAGCTTAGTTTTGTTTTGTTTTTTGGTTTGTTTGTTTGTTTGTTTGTTTTTTGTATATGTGGTTTCAGGACTGACCATTTTATAGCAAATAAATATTTAGGGAGCTAATTACCTAAAATAATAAAAAATATATTATATATATTATATATATATATATATATATATATATATATATATATGGAAAACATTTTCCTAGAAGATATACTTCTGGCTTTTATAATCTCTCAGTCTCTTTTTTTCCATACAGACTCCTGAGCCTTGAGGGAAGGAGTTTGTTGAAAATCAACCCATTCAATTTTGCGTGTTCCACAGACTCTCATTGTTTGATCATTGTCCATTTGTGTGCCTCTGTGTTAAAGGAAGCTTTTCTGATGATGTTTGGAACTGATCGATCAATATAGCTGTATGTTATTTGGAGTCATTTTGTTGCTATGTTCACTTAACAGAATAATAGCAGTTTCTTTTTCTTTTTTTTTTTTTTTTTTTTATCCTTCCCCCAAAGGGACATGGTGTAGCTCATCTCTGATTCCTGGCCTTATAAACAGAGGTGTATGTATCTTTGGCAATCCTCCTGAAGAATTTTACCATGTAAAGAGGTCACATTCTAAACCTACAATAGAAGCAAGTTTATATTTTCTCTTGTTGGGTCATATTAAAAATATGCAAAATAGTACAATTAGTGTGTCATGGTGGTGAAATGTCCATCTAAGTTTATTCTTTTTTAAAGAAGAAAGATTTAAAACTGCCAGAAAGACTTAATAACTCTGAAAAGAAAATATCTAGTTAGATCATTTCTCAAAAGACACTGTTGGGTAATATTTAAAAATTTACCCAAGTACTAGTGTTTAGGAAGGAATTAAACATGCACTGGGGAAAAACACTCATGTAAAGAAAAGAAATAATTTTAATTAAGATAACATTTGGAAACTAATGATTTAATTTAAACCTCTAAGATTTCATTCTCTATGGTACTGTTTATTGAAGAAACCTTGAATTATATCTTCTATCTGAAAAAAACACATTTAATTACTTATGCATATTCGAAAGAACTGCCAATACAAATAAACACTGTAATCTAAGAAAGTGCTTCCTATTATAATTGAATCTTTGGATACTCAACCTCCTGCTCTTATGTTCAAAACACTCAGACTCCCTGGAGCCATAATTTCAAAGCCCCACAGAGCTGACTTGGGTCTTTATATTTTCAAAGAAACACTCAGAAAAGTAGCAGTTTCAATGTCTGGGAGGCTGGTAATTCTAAAAGCTTAGATGTTCTAGAAATGATTAATTTACTTAAAGATGAGTTGACAGTTATTTTTATTAAGCTTTGCACTGGTTTCAATGTTTCCATTTCTAATGTAAAAGGCATTAGCACCTTGTAAACTCTGTCCTGAAGGTTCCCTGTTTTGAGTCTCATGTCTTTATGAGACAGAGTCCAATTTGCTAATTGTTTTTTGAAAACTTTCATGTATTGAGTAAAGGTCTTATAAGTCTCTTTACATTTTTAGCTAAGAATCTATCTTCACAATCTACAGATAACCACTTATATCTTGCCAGGATCGAAATATTTGGAACACCCTGAAATGTTTGTTTCAAACATAAAGTCAGTTCTGTCAGGAGCTTCTTCAGCAGTGGGGGTATAACTGGGGTTTTCCGGAGATCTAATCAGCATTTTGACAAGTTCAAAGTGAAGAATGATGTGCTGAGGATGGCTTGGTCTGTTTACACTCTCACATGGGACTTGCTTGACACATGTGTGGACTTTTGCAGTGTGAGGTACTTCTCTGACAGCAGATGCATATTCTAGAATTCAGTTCAATTCTGACACCATCAAACTGGACTTTCAGTTGAGTCTCAGGAGCTCAGGAAGCAACCCCATAGTACTGCTCCTCTTTGGAAGCCAATCTCATTCGATCCTTCCGTAATTTTGCTTAAAACCTGGGGTTATCAATGAATGCTTCCTCTTTCGGTTTCATAATTCATTCTAATTGCTCAAGAATGAAAGGAAAATTCTTTATGTATGCTTTCTGGTTTATTATAAAACAGAGTGTCAAGAACAGAAATAAAAAAGTGGCACAGGTCTGTACTCTTAGCAAATAAGAGGCTGAAATAGAAGCATTTCAAGACCAGCCTGGGAATTTAATAAAACTTACTCATACTCTGTCACCAGAGTATGAGTGAAAAAAAAAATAGGAGAAAAAAAATAAAAAAAGATTTGTAATTAAAGCTTAGTGGTATAGTGTAGGCCATGGATCTTTGGGACTAGAAATGTCCTGGAGCAAGAGTGAGGTTGAAGCATCTCCAAACCCTGAAAACTATCATCATCAGACCAGCAGGAGTAGGACCATTCCCTCCTGTTCTGGGCCTGAGAGGTCTGTTTCTCACAACCTGAGCTCCTTATTCCCTGCCCCTTCCTGCCTTGCTGTCCCTCCCAGGATGCACAAGTGATTGCAGGTGGTCATGCCATTATGGATAAGGAAGTGGGGTCAGGTACAGTAGTAGAGCACTTGCCTAACATGTCCGAGACCTTAAGTTTAATCAAATGTATCACTCAAAATAAGTAAACTCAAAGTAAATAGGTATATTAAGGGATCCAAGAAATTCCTGCTTCTAGAGTGTTCTAGGGGAATTCCCCTTCTAGGGGAATATCACCTACTTCCTGGTACATAGCTGTACTAGCCAATCTACCAAACCAAAAGCTCATCAAATCTCATTATTCAACAGATTTCATAGATTAATTTCCTATACTCCAGATACTTATTCTCAATAAGTAAAATTGAAAACTCTATTCTTCTAAATATTGGGCTTTTGGTTGACTAACCACATCCTATGGCTATTTTAGGAACTTAATTTTTTTCATAATAAAATAAAATTTTATTTGAAAAAATATGTTCCTCTCTCAATTCTTAAGCATGATGAGTCAATGGGGAAAGAAATGTCAAAGACTTTAAATCATTTCCGCATTCCCCTTTTTTATCATGAATCAACCCACTAGTACAAATTTTTTTCTGTTATTACATTTTATACCTGTATACATAATAGAGCCTTCATTACCATTGAGGTGGACTGAAGGTGTAGAGTTGGCTAAGTAAGGTGCAGATAAAAGCCATTCCAAGTGGCAATGGACTTGCTGGGTTTTGGGGAGGGAACTGGAAGAAAGTCTTTCAAGGGATACAAGTTTTTCAAAATCTCACTAGGAAGTGTCCCAAGACTGACCATGAAGTCCTTTGTTTTCAGTCTGCTGTCTTTGATTCATTAAGCAAAAACTCATGTCCAAGCTTCATGCACATTAAACTGCTTCTCAGTAGGTGGAAAGACTGAGTGGAGAATTGGGCGAGCAACTTCAGTGCTAACTCTTATTTCTGTGGTGATGATTTTTTCGTATTGGTCCTTTCTCCTACAGATAAGCTTTTCTGTTTCAGCATGTGACCTGAGCATGCCCTTCACCCCTTTGAAAGGCAAACCTTCAAGTAAATCATGTGTCTTTCTCTAGTTTCATGGAACACAGGAGGCCTTGTCTTAAGTAACCTCTCTATCACAATCTCAGCTGAGTTCAAAAGTTGCCCAATATGAATACAAAGAAAGCATCCCTATCACTCATAAATTTTCAGAAGTTATATTTGGAATCTAGAAAAAATGTATTTTTTATTATACAGATTCCCAAGACCTCTCTGTGTCTCTCTCTCTCTCTTTGATTTTCTTGAGACCGAGCATTTCTATGTGGACTTGGCTGACCTGGACATGCTTTGAAGACCAGGCTGGTCTTGAACTCACCGTGATCTTCCTGTTTCTGCCTCCCTGAATTCTGCAATGAAAGGCATGTCACCACACCTGGCTTCTCTTATTTATTTTAATCACTCTTTATTATATCACTTTTATTTTTGAAGATACAGGTTGGCCTGGAGAAAGCAATTGCTCAGCAGATAAAAAAACTAGCTACTCTTCTAGAGTTCCCAGGCTTGATTTCCAGCATACAGTGATATCTAAGAACTATCTGTACCTCCAGTTCCAAAGAATTCTATGTCCTCTTCCTCACCTAGACAGACAGACAAACACAGACATACACACACACACGTAAGCAAAATACTCATACACACAAATTACTATATGTACACGTATATAATACAATATGTTTATTATGCAATATGTATATATTATACAATATATGGATTGTATGTAAATGTATGTTTACACATATTGTATATGTCCATATGTTTACATATTTAGTTTGTGTGTATGGGTATAATCATATTGTGTATATATAATATATACATAAAACACACATATTGTATAATGTACATGTAAATATACACACATATATATATGTATTTGAAAAATAAAAGAAAACCAGGTACTGATCTATCTTTCAGTGAATGTGACAATGCTATTGCTGGATCTGCCATACACAATTGATGGCCATTGCTTGGAGCTCGGTAATAGAAATAGAGGAAGGAAAGAGTTAGGGAGGGGGTTACTCTAGTTAATATTTAGTGCTTCTCTTGTTAATATTATAAAAGAAATCTTTTAAAGAATTCCTTACATAATTACAAAACATTTCATATTATATTTCATATCTTAGGTTTGCCACTTCTGCTATATGTTTTCACTTACATGTAAGAATAGGTATCCTGTGTGTAAAACTCCAGAGTTTGGTAAATACAAAAGTGATAAGACTTGAACACAGATGTAGTTCTTGAAGAATCTCTTTACCTGTGCTTTCTCTCAAGCTAGGCCAAGAAAAAGCCAATGAAATATAGATAAAAAGTGATATAATTTGGGGATTGTAAATCATATTAAAATTAAAGTTATAATATTACCGGTATTTAATCTAAATCTAAGTTTTCCTAAACAACTGTATTACAATCCATAGTAAAAAAAAAAAAAAAAAAAAAGGCACTCCTATTTTAGAATCAGGATCTCAGACTGGATTAGAACATTGACCTCATTTTCATATCATAGCATCTTTTATCTCTCAGAGACTTCCAAACACATTCTTCTGATACTCAGAGCTGTCTCAGAAAGTGTGCTCCAGCAAAGGAAACCTTATTTGTATAATCTATTAACTGTTTAAGTACTTAGAGGTAATTTGATGCCTCTGTTAATACTATTCTATCTTTTAAAATAAATTTGATTCATTCACATGACACTGAATGTCAGGGTTTCTAGAACTGGATCTTACAAATTTTGAATAAAGTATGTAGTCTCTTTTTCTTGAGGCCACAGAAGAATAAGAATAGAATAAAACAAATATTGACTAATTTTTTTCTTTTAAAGTGTTTGAAAACAGAGAAACAGCACCCATGTGGATAGAACAGTCTTATAGGACATATCAAACAGATGTCAGAGTTTTGGCATTCCTTGTGTAATTATTCATATACTGTTGAAGATTAAACTCTGGACCTTACACATGCTAGGCAGGTGTTGCGTAGCAGTTTCCTCTGCAATGAAAATCCTTGATGTTGAAACAACGCTCTGCTCTGTAAAACACAGGGTGCTAAAGCAGGGTTAAACAACAGGATATTTTAAGCAGAAGTGAAAGATTCCATGCTCCAGGGAAGATCCTTAAGTTCAGGAAGTAAACAATAATAAGGCTTCAAGAAGTTCTTGACATTAAGCAGATACACTAGGCCCCTGCATCCCCAAACATATGTGAACAGCAAGAAGTGTGGAAAGTCAATCTAAGACAAACCAGGCTGCTTGAAAGAAGCAGAGATACCTGGGCTCCATGGAAGAGGGTAACACCACTGGGCTATCTGTGAGATATGAACAAACAACGACTCACCCTAGATAGGGAACCAGTGATAGAGGAAAGTAAAGATACCGAGTAAAGTTCAACGTGGTGAACCTAGGAGTTTTGTTGAAGTTACTGTGAGGAATGTGAGTAATGGTTAGTTATAAGGACAGGATGACTCAGGGATAGCAACACCACTAAAGCCCACTCCAATATGACAGACAACAAACAAACAAACAACTTAAAGCCTGCAATGTGTTGCAAATGCGTAGGGAGATCAGGAGGGTGGAGAGTGTCTCACATAGTTCATTGCTCACCTTTTCCCCTCTTACTCACTTTAGGAAACCAACAGGCCAATTCAAAAAATTTTTAAAGCAAATAGACAAATAAAGAAAAAGAAAAAGCTCAAAAACACAAACATGCAGAGACGTACACATATAAACACATAAAGAAAAAACCAGGAACCAAAAAAAAAAAAAAAAAAAAAAAGCAAACGACAAGATTTAAAAGAAAAATCATTATGAAACAAAAACACCATCTCCAAAAGTACCAAGGAGTTTGTTTCGTCTTGGCATCTTCTTCTACGCATGGGGTCTGACTTCTAGTAAATGTGGTTTGTATAATCAGTGAAACAAAGATTGAATGGTTTTCTGCTTGTTTGTTTTGTTTTTTTCCTTTATGAACAGTTGTGAATTGAAGACAGTGTCTCAGTTAGGGTGGGTGCTGTGTCCATTCCTCCCCTCCTCTCAACGCTAGGCTCCTCTCTGGCATAGACCTGTGCCAGCCCTGTGCATTCTGCCAAAGTCCGCCTGTTCTTCAGTTTCACCTGTGCTTCAGCCCTCCTGTGTCTGGAAAGCAATTTCCTCAGTGTCCTGCATCCCCGCTGGCCCACACAATCTCTCTATTACTTCCTTCACAGACTTCTTAGCTCCAAGTGGAAGCACCCAGTGGAGATTCCCCATCTGGGACTAGTTCCTAGTTTCTCCACATAGCCCACCCATCTGTATGCACTCCCTTTCTGTCTCTTATTAGAGAACAAATGGGCTTTTAAGGAATAATAGTAAAATAAAATAAAATATCACCTTTTTTCTTCTTTTTTTTTAACCTTGGGGTTAGAAATCGCATCAATATTTGGCTTAATTATCCAACTTGACATTTCTTATATTCAACATTTTTTTTCTTTGAAACTCTGTTAATGATGACATGACTTCTCTAAAACTCTGTTGGCTTTTAACACTTTTAAGTTAGTACTTACACACCTAGAGCCTTGGTTTCTCATAGATAAATGGATAAAGGTCACTTACATTTCTTTACCACACTGGCCTTTCCAAAATGACAACTTTTTTTTTCATTTAAAGAGGACTAGACCATCATAACAAAAGTTAATTTGCCAGGAATGTTTTACATTGGTCTCTTTTTTTGTTAATTATAAAAGTTTATTAAATCCTGAAGACCCTTAATCATCAACATCCATTTAAAAACTTTCTCCACTTTAAATGCTTTCATGGTACCCTTCCACAAATGATAATGGTTTGATTAAATTTTGTTTAAAACACAAAGTTTTGTATTATGATTTAATAAGATACTTCCAACTTTGTTCTTTTCCTTCCAAATTGCCTTTTTGCTGCTAAAGGTCTTTTGTTATTCCAAACCTCATAAAAATACATGAAAACATCTCAATGTAAGTAATCATTAGAAAAATGCAAATAAAATACAACAAGAAATGCAGGCTTCTTTTGCTTAGAACTATCATCAAACTGACAGATGCTAACAGCTTCTCATCACTCATACCTTATTCATGAATGAAAATTTGTTCCATTTTAATAAAACTATGGTATACCTTGAAGAGTACATATATGATTACCACATGATCTGGAAATCTGGTTGCAGAGCCACAGGTTTTGAGGACAGGATTCCAAGAGATATCGGCTGTCTTATGCTTGTTGCAGCCATATCCCTAATAGCCAGACTCATTTAGCTGTGTAACAACTACAGTAAGTAACTATGTGCCCATTCAGTCTATTAACGATCAATGGGTGAAGAAAAGCTGCTACACATGCAGAATGAAATGTTGATTGGACCTAAAAGAGGAGAAAGCCCTACCACTCTTACAGACAGACCTGGAGGACATGCTACTTGTACAGAATTGGATAAAGCTTATTTCATGAACATAAATAGACAAACAATAGTCACCAGAGACTCTGAAGTATGGGACAAAGTATTTAAAATGTCAGGAAAAGCCAGGTACAATGACAAATGACTTTAAAAATGGAGCAGAGACTGGTAGATCTGTGGGTCCAATACAAGGTAAGACTTTCTCTCCATAACAACTACAAAACTAAACAACAAAAATAAAAAGAAAGAAAGAAGAAATAAATAAAACAGAAAGGAAGAAGGAAGGAAGAATAAAACACATAATTAGGACAAATAAAAATAAGTGTTTTATAGCACAAGTGATTTTAGCTTTTATAGTTTAGGAAGCCTATATGACATTTTAAAAAGGATCATTTTAATAAGAAAAAGAGTAAAAAGCTTCAAAAGTTTTTGAAGTTTTGAAACTTCAAAAACACTGGGAAACAATAAATGGTTAAGGAAATGTAATATTAATTAGCTTGCTTTGATCATTATAAGTTAGATTCGTTATCACATTTCATTCACAAATATGTACAATTCAAAAAACACATAAACAATTTTTAAAAATAGTAGACAATTTGAATTTAAAAGATGGTAGGAGAACCCTTTTTAAAAAAAACAGCAGTTATTTATTTTTCTAACTAAAGTTACACTTGTGTTGAATAAATTAAGAGTGTTTGAGCATAAATTGTCGTTATATTTTATGTCAGAGTAGATGTAATATGAATAGGCACGCTTAGTTTCCTTTCTATTTTTGTGATAAAATTCCATGACCAATAGCAAGTTGGAGATTAAAAGTTTTATTTCCACTTTTAGTCTTTAGTCCACTGAGAAAGAAAATTGGTACAGAAACTCAAGGCAAAAACCGGAAGCAGGAACCGAAGCAGAAACCCTGGAGGAAATCAGCATTGCTCCTGTGGCTTACCCAGGTTACTCCCTTGAACAAAGTAAAATCCATGGCCTGGGTTGCACCACCCACAATGCGTTAGGCCCCTCTTTTTTAAAAATTTTATTTATTATTATTATTTATTACAATTTATTCGCTTTGTATCTAGGCTCTATCCCCCTCCATCATCTCTTCCTGGTCCCACTCTCCCTCCCACTCCCCTTTTCCCTATGCCCCTCCCCTAGTCCTCCTCCCAGTTGAACTGACCCTAGCCTATCAGGTCTCATCAGGACTGTCTGGAAGGGTTAGGCTCCTCTTATCAATCATTAACTAAAAATATAGCCACCAGTTTGTCTATAGACCGATCTTCTGGAGTCATTTTTCTCAACTTGGATTCCTTCTTTTCAAACACCCTTAGTTTGTGTTAGTGGAAAAAAAAAAATTAGCCAGAACCGGATACAAGTTCTATAAAAGAATAATGATAGCCAGGCATGGTAGAACGGGCCTGTAATCCCAGCACTCAGGGAGGGAAAGGCAGGCATATTGCTGCGAGTTCAAGGCTAGCCTGGACTAAAAAGCAAGTACAGGACAGCCAAGGCTACACCACAGAGAAATTTAAAAAAAGGTTAAATTATAAATTAACTTGAATGAGTTAAACTTAGATTTAAATGATCTGCAATTAGCTTCTTATTGTAACAATAAATGTTAAAAGAACCAACCAATATTCTATTTATTCAATAATAGATATTGTTTTAACGTATTTCTCAGAAGAGATTATTTCAAACACGTTTCTCAAGGATATTAGTAATCCAAGATTAACATGGAAGAACTATTAAGGCAAATCCATATGGCCTATATGTAAATGTATACATGAAAAATAAGATAGAAGCTTAACAAATATATGCCCAAATGAAACAGTTACTCATATTATTTTGCCTCAGAAAATGGCCTGGATTTTATGTTAATATGAAAGACCTGTTACTAAGCCAATAATATGAAGCTTGGTTTCTTCAGTGTTGTTGAAGGGGCTTAATCTGTATAATCAACACAGTACTCCAGCTGAAATCTAATATTAATTTATTGATTCAACAAATGTTGACTATTGGGCACTTTCTTATCTAATAGTAACAAGTTAACAGTATAGTATTATGCAACCAGCTGTCCCCTGGTGTGCCATCAAGCAAAAAGCCAAAGAATAGTTAAACTGATAAGCGACTATTCTCTATTTTATCTTTTTGTAAGTTATGTGCATATCCCTCTATCCTGTGGAATTTTACATGCAAATCGAAAGATGTGATTCTGAGGTTCACATATTTAAATCTAAGCATTGAACTAAAAACAAAGGAAAATTCATAGATCAGGTGCTGGTCAAACTGCTTGAATCATCTCATGTTCAAATTAATCTAGCAAAAAGATTGTCTTTGAAGAAATGGTGTACAAAGAGATGTCTGCAAATAGGACTGTCTTGTCTATTTTTGGTCAATTTAACTTGATCTAAGCTTATGAGAGATTGAAGCTTCAAGCAACAGCTTAAAAATGTAGATAGGGTTTTCTAATACATGATTACAGAAATAATTTAGTTTTGTGGTCTGTTCAGACTCAGGGATATCCGATGCAGAAAACCTTCATGAGCTTTCCGGGATAGCTAAAATAATCTCCACAATGCTTTATAAATGAAGTTACAGAAGACAAATGAAATGTAACTGAGGAAGATAATCATGTATGGGAGTATAAACAGCCTCCATATAAGAGAAAAAAAAACACTCTAGAAATTGTATTCATTGCACCCAATATCCTATTTGTAATTAATGTCCTAGATTAACATGGTTTATAAATATCTAACTCTTTTCCAAAGAAGTGGTTAAAATTGCACTAGAGTGGATAAAGGGGTACAATTTGAAAAACTAAAAGGCAAATGAGATGTTTGAAACTTCTTTCTATTACAAATCAAGAAAATAAGAGTTGAGCCTTGAATGAGACTGACTCCCATAGTTTCCACATATTTGCATGCTTAGTTCCTGGTGGACAAACTGTTTGGGACAGATTAGATTTACAGCAGTTCTCAACATGTGGGTTGAGACCCCTTTGGAGGTAGAATAACCCTTTCACAGTGGTTGCCTAAGACCATCAAAAAACACAGATATTTACATTACAGTTTGTAACTAGCAAATTTACAGTTAAGAAGTAGCAACAAAAATAATTCTATTGTTGGGGGTCACTACAACATGAGGAATTTATTAAAGGGTCACAGTATTAGGAAGGTTGAGAACCATTGGATTAGGAGTCGCCTTGTTGGATCAAATTTCTTTGTCAGAGAGGGTATGTTACTGGGGATGGACTTTGAGGTTTCAAAAACCCCATCCAGGTCCAGTGTATCTCTCTTTCTGTCTGCTGCCTATAGATCAGGATATAAAGCTCCCAGCCATCTCTCTAGCACCATGCCTTTCCCCTTCTCATCATGATAACAGACTAACCCTTTGAAACTCTAAGCAAGGCCCCAACTAAATGTTCTCCTTCATAAGAGTTGCATTGATCCTGGTGTCTCTTCACAGCAATAGAATGGTTACTAAGAAACAAAGGTAGCAAAGAAATAGAAGAAAAAGGACGTGGCTATAGATCAAGCAAAAGTTGAAGAAGAACTGTGTATTCCAAAAATGTTTTGTCTTGGGTAATGGAGCAATTGTAAGCCCTAATACAGAGAATTCAGAATTGTAATTGCTCTGCTTTGAGTACACCTGTATGTCACAAGCATTTGAAAAGTCACCTGATAATTTTTCTCTAGAAAATAATAAATGCCATCTACAGTGGTCTGTTGGATTCAGGGTTGGTTTCATAAAAAACAATAAGTTTATATTCACCTAAGAAGCCAAGATTTGCATATAAAACAAAAATTTTAATAATGTATGCCATGCCAAGAATGGATGCTGAGACAGCAATTTTTCTAGACAAGTTAATGGAACATGCATATCACAGAGGATAAAAAGCTACATAAACAAAATATAATGACCAAAGCAAGAAAATCTGAGGCATTGGAGACTCCTGTATTTTTGATAAAATATAAACAAAATTTTAATCAGTCTACATGCTAGTTAAAAAGTTATTAGTTACCTTAATTTATAAACGTTAGTTTTATTATTATCACATCTTTCTTAAGGGTAACTAACTCAATAGGACAACTTTATTCATTTGTGTGATTGCTATAAAGAATTTTAAGCTCAAAAGAATTAAGTGTGAGATAACTATAAAAAGTGTTAATATGTGTAGAAGAAAAGTACAACAGAAAAAATGCCTTCCTATGAAACACAAATAATTGCTTTAAGGAGACAGGATGATTTTAAATAGATTAATTCTTACACATATAGTTTTGAAAAAAATTTACAAGAAGATATTAATTTCACTTCTTGAGCAGGAAGAGAAACCACACAGGAAATAGACAAATTTAGTACTTAGTAATTTACTTCCTGTCACTTTATTAATCATACTATAGTATGTTGAATGAGAAAAGAAATCATTCACAGTATGTTTTAAAAACTAGGAATAAACATCACTAAGAAAATGAGAGACTCCTACAGTATAAAAATTAAAACACTATGGAAGAAATTGCAGAAGACACCAGAAGACAGCAATAACGCCGTTGCTCATGAATGGACAGATGAATATTGTGCAAATGGCTGTAGGACTGAGAGTATTCTATGCCTTTAAGGCAATCTCCTTCAAGATTTCATATACTTTCTTCACACAACTAGAAAATAAAAAACCCTGAAAATTGGTACAGTAGCACAAAAGGTGACTAATACACAGAAGGACCCTCAACAGAAAGAAAAAAGGTAGAATTAAAATACTCTATTTCAAATTATATGACAGAAATAGAGCAAACAGAGGCACAGTCACAAATAAAGCATAATTCAGCACGAAACAAATAGATCTATGAAAAAAAACATATGATCCAGAAATAAATCCACACATCTACAGTGATTGAAATTTTGACAAAATAATCAAAACATATACATCATAGTAATG
Source organism: Psammomys obesus (assembly GCF_907164565.1). Lineage (NCBI taxonomy): Eukaryota > Metazoa > Chordata > Mammalia > Rodentia > Muridae > Psammomys > Psammomys obesus. The sequence continues at coordinate 45,988,158 of NW_026587216.1, read as the reverse complement.
ACATCTTGTTCAACAAACAGTGAGGGACAGGTTGGGTGTCATTCAGATGTATGTAACTGCACCTCTGTCCAGCATTCTGTCTAAAAGGCAATTCAAAAACAGACCAAAGACATTAATGTAAGGTGTGATACTCTGAGCTGGGTACAGGGAATCTGAGATACAGGTGTAGACATGGACATCATGGAAAGGAATCTTAATTTAGTGAACAAAATGACATTGAATGAAATTTTAAAGCCTCTTGATAGCAAAGGTGACAATCAGTATGGAATAGGAGAAACATAATGGAGGATAATTTCTATATAATTATATTACTAATCTAATATATTAATCACTATTGAATATATAATTTTTGAAAATGTATGCAAAAAATACAACTGCATTATCTAATTGACAGCTGAGAAAATGATGCAAATAGGCATTTTTCAAAATAAAAACATTTTTAACATTCTTATCCAGCAGCAAAGGCAAATTAAAACTACATGAAAATTTCAATTCATCCCCCCAAAATGGCTGTTATCAAGATGACAAATGACAACAAATTATGTTGAGGATGTAATGAAAGGGGATCTTTATTTATACTTGATGAGGTGTGAACTGACATAACCTTTATGGAAATCATACTGAAGTTTTTCTAAAACCATGTGTGTTCCAACTACCACTATGCAATACATAACATAATGAGTTATATATATATATATATATATATATATATATATATATATATATATATATATAACATATATATGTTATGTATATAACAACAAAATGAGTTATATATATAAAACTTATATATATAACATATATATATAACTATAACTATATATATCTAAAGACACAATATTAGAAATATACTTGCATTTTCATGTTTATTTATCTCTTTAAACCTCACAAAAGCTATCATAACAAGCGAAGATATCCATCTTCAATTGAGTGCATAATAAAATGCATTATTTATCTACAATATTCAACTACAAAGAAGAATAAAATCATGCCATCTGCAATATAATAAAGGAGGTGGAAATCTGTATATCATTCCACTAAACAAAATAAACTACACTCAGAATGACAAACATTCTGTGTTTTCTCTCATATGTAAGAAATAGCTATAAATATGTATACGTGTATATATGTATACATATATACATACGTGTATATATGCATATATCTACACACAAATATATATGATATCAAGTAGAAAAAGCTGTGAAAAATCAGGAGGATTCAAAAGAATGTTGAAATACAGGAGCATAACGAGAGAAAACAAACGCAATGCGACATGTTTTATCTCATATACAGAATAGATCCATAAAATATATATGACAAGAAAGCAGATTGAGTGTGTGGTGTGAAGAAGAAAAAGAGAATCTTGTATGAGAACAGAATGTGGACATGCAAAAGAGCAATCATATATACATATAAAAACATCATAAAAATAAAAAAGAAAAAACATCATATGAAACCCATTATTTTGTATAGTTTTTATGGTGACACCTCTAGCAGTGTTTTTTTTTATTTTCCATATTAGTTAAAGTTTATTTACTTTGTATCCCAGCTGTAGCCCTCCTTCCTTCTTCTCTCCCAACCCCACTCTTATTATAATCCATCTCTTCTTTTCTTCCATGCCTCTTTCCAAGTCCACTGATGGGAGAGGTCCTCCTCCACTTCCATCTGACCCTAGCCTATCAAGTCTCATTAGGACTGGCTGCATTGTCTCCCTGTGCGGCCTGGTAAGGATGCTCCACCTCAGGGGGAGGTGATGAAAGAGCCAGCTACTAAGTTTATGTCAAAGACAATCCCTGTTCCCATTACTAGGGAACACACTTGGACACTGAGCTGCCATGGGCTACATCTGTGCAGGAGTTCTAAGTTATATTCATGAATGGCCCTTGGTTGGAGTATCAGTCTCAGAAAAGATGCTTGTGCCCAGATTTTTTTGGTTCTGCTTCTCTCCTTGTGGAGCTCCTGTCCCCTCCAGGTCTTTCATCTCTCCCTTCTTTCATGAGATTCCCTGTACTCTGCCCAAAGTTTGGCTATGAGTCTTAGCATCTGCTTTGATATCCTGCTGGGTAGAGTCTTTCAGAGGCCCTCTGTGGTAGGCTCCTGTCCTGTACCCTTTTCTCTCCCTCTCCTGATGTCTGCCCAGTTTGCCTGTCTGAGTGAGAATTGATCACCCAGGGTCCTCCTTCTTGCTTAGGTTCTTTAGGTGTGCAGGTTTTAGTATGTTTATCCTATATTATGTTTATCCTATATTATATGTCTACTATCCTATATTATATGTCTAATATCCACTTATAAGTGACTATATACTCACTTATAAGTGAGTATATACCATGTATGTCTCTCTGCTTCTGGGATACCTCACTCAGGACGATCTTTTCTAGTTCCTGCATTTTACCTGCAAATTTCATGATTTCCTTTTTTTTTAATTGCTGAGTAGTATTTCATTGTGTAAATGTACCACAATTTCTGTATTCATTCCTCCACTGATGGATATCTGGGTTGTTTCCAGATTCTGGCTATTAGTAATAAAGCTACTAAGAACATAGTTGAGCAAATGCCCTTGTGTACTTGAACATATTTTGGATATATGCCTAGGAGTGGTATAGCTGGATCTTGAGGAAGCCATATTCCTAATTGTCAGAGAAAACCCCAGATTGATTTCCAAAGTGATTGTACAAGTTTACATTTCCACCAGCAATGGAGGAGGGTTCCCTTTTCTCCACATCCTCTCCAGCATGTGTTGTCACTTGAATTTTTGATCTTAGCCATTCTGATGGGTGTAAGTGAAATCTCAGGGTCGTTTTGATTTGCATCTCTTTAAGTGTTTCACTGTCATTCCATATTCCTCTATAGAGAATTATCTGTTTAGCTCTGTACCCCATATTTTAATTGGATTACTTAATTAAAAATTGATAACCTCTATATGAGGTAATAAAGGAGAAAAATTAGAATAAGAAAAGTAGACTGTCTTTAGAAGATTGAAAACAAAGTGTTTTAGAAATTCATGAGGTTAGGTATCAAATTCTTGAAAAGTGTGATGAAAAAGTTGAGAAACAGATGGAAACAAAGTCAAGCTGAGCACAGCTCCAGCTATGGCCACATTGCTCCTCAGCAGGTGGAGGAGAACAGATAATTCCTCCAACGAGTAAGCTAGGAAACCCTGTTAAAACATATGGGAAGATCTTACCGCAGGACAAAACCACAGCGCACTCAACCTCACAGCCAGCAGCAGCTTTTAGTGAGACAAGGATTCCTATGGGCCATCAGTCAGCGATGGCCAAGAATCCCATTTTGTCACTGTGTGACTCTGAGGGCAGACCCTGGGCTCCTTCTTGAGGACAGAGCTATCATTTGAAATAGAATTACTATGAGGAAATTAGGATAGGGAATAACAAGACACTGAATTTGAACTTAATCCACCCTGATAAGAGTCAGGCCTGGGAGACAGTTGTGAAGAGCAAGAAGTTGAACCCCTGAAAGGGAGAAAAGTGCAGGTTTTCCTAGGCTGGGCTTGAGCAGTGAAATGGCAGAGGGAAATTCCATACCAACTTGGTTGCCAGGAGACCTTATCAGCAGATAATCACCCTGGAACTTAATTGTCCTGAGCCTAAAGTCAGAGAATGAGTCCAACTCCAGAGCCATCTGCAGTTCAGTGTCTTGGAGCCTGAGAACTCTCACTTCAGTGGTTGGCTTAAGACCTGCAGCAGCGCCCTCCTAAATATATATGCACTGTTGAAAATGCAGACACACATCCTCTGCTTGTACAGCACTCAGAGCTGTGTTTTGTTGTGTTTTTCCTGTATTCTTAAAGCATGTGAAAGGCACACATAACTAGTCTCCAGAAGGTAGACAACTGCTCATAACACAGACTGCAAAGCTAAGTATGGAGAGCAGAAGATCCTGGTTGTATTCCAGGTGTTTTTTCAGTTTATGTAAAAGAAAATTTTTCACATTTTTTTTTGGAATTTTATATCCAAAATGGAATAAATAGAAGGTAGAAAATTTGTTTACTAAGATTCTAGCCTCAACACTATAATTTTAAGAATGATAGGCTTTTTATCCTGTATTAATATGAGAAAAATTAACAGATGGCTAGACATTTTTTAAAATTATGTTTACGTAAAAGTCAAATATGATTGCATCTGTTCTCTACTTGTTATGGTCTCCACAAAAGAAAGCATAAATTCAGATAACAATAATATTCCTCACATTTAAGTAACCACAAAGAAAACTTAGAATTTAAAATTAAGCCACATTTAAAAACGGCAACAATTTTGGCTATAAATCATAAAAACTATTTTTCACACAACTTATTAAAATTAATCCTATATAGTTCCCATGACAAACATGTTCACTGGTTTTATATTTCTACAAAGATTTGGCAAATACATGTGATAAGTAATAACTCCTTCAACCTTGGAAGCAATCTGAAAATCAGAAAAATAAGGTGGTTGCCACTGTATCAGTAGGCAGAATCGGCTCCCAGTCATGTGATGTGACAGTGGTTGCTGCTTAGCTAAGTTGTTTTGACCTGTGCCTTCAGAGAGCGCCCGTAACTTGAATCGGTGCATTCTACCTGTCTTCAGTCTTTCATGAGAACATAGTTGAGTCTGCCGACATTGAACGAGTAAGCTGATAATTCTCAATGACTAACTTTTTCAGTAATGTCTACCCAAACCTCAATAAGATCTGATCAGAAAGTAACACCCTAACTGAAGCCTGGATAAACGTTTAGATAGATATACGCTTCATATCACAAAATGACCGAGGAAAAGAAGCAGAAATGCAGAGGACAAAAAGTTCTTTGTGCACACAGATAAGCACTGCAGAAGCCAGGAAAGGTTAAACACACAGCTGATCTCTCCAAAAATAGAAAATATTTAGCTGTACTCCCAGAATGCTTGAGAAAATGTAGTTTAAACTTAGAAATCCTTTGCCAGATACTGCCCTATCGTCCAGACTGTTATATTTGTTTAACCAAGACCCTTTTCCCATAAAACCTTGAGCATAAAACTCATCTTTGTGAGAGATGTCACTTGTACTTTACAGCAGCCTAAGTGACTTCTGTGTTATCTTGGGTCAGAACAACCCTGACGCCTCTAGACTTTATGTTTACCTCATTCATTCTCCCTAGACCCTCATCTTAAGTAGCGTTGCTCAGTCAACAAGGAACTCATCTTAGAAATGAAGCCATATGTATTTTCAAAAGAGCTTCAATGTAGACTTGCCTTAAGCTTTGTTGTAGTCATGGGGCTGAGTTAATGGTTATGTGAATGTTTTTTTCCCCCAAACTGTGCTGTGCTTAATACGGCTAAAGTAAAATGATATGGGTCAGACTGCAGAAGTCATTCCCCAGGGCTAGAATCAAAATCAGGCTGATACATATGACATATGAGTTTCGTTCTTACCTCATTCTCCTTCACTTGGGTCGTTTTACCTATCTGCTGTAAAGCCTGGAGGGACTCTGCCACACAATAATACTAATAATACTAATATATTAATAATAACAATACAGATTACTGTACCACACACAACATTATATGTGGCCATATGCCATTTCAATTATATATTTTTTCTTTTCTTTGAATTTAATTTTCACTCAAAAGTTTGCATTACCATTAGGTACGACTCTATTTTATTAGTAATCACCAAATATATTAGACCAAGATCTACCTTAACTTTTAAAATTTAAAAGTAGGTTCTGTAAAATCATTTGTAGAAAACAAATTACATAAAGTTCAGTCCTGAATTAAAGAATGTTAATGTCACTATTCCTTTCTTTTCTCTGGAACACTTTTATAATAATTAATGAGCATTGACATTGTAGCCTCTGTGTTCTCCATTGGCTCATTTTTCACCATCTCATTTTGATGATTTTATATGCTATCCATAATTAAATTAATTCTTGGAATAAAACAATTACTGTTAGGGTCCAAGAATAACTGATGGAAGACCCCAGACTCGAGTAGAATGCAAAAGCAAAGAATGTTTATTCAGCAGATGTCACCAGCATGCTGAGATCACCATTAAGGTAAAAATGGCCAACCAGAAGTGGATACAGAGGCTCTATTTATAGACAGTTAGAGACTTTGTGTGGTAACTGTTAAGTTAATTGGCAGGAATGACATAGGGGTTCAAGGGGATGCAGGATTGGCTGAAGATTTAGAGACTCATTGATGTTTAGCTTTTACTCACATGTTAACCTTTTATTTGATTGGTTAGTGCCAGCTGCACTTTACTTTGAGAACAGTAAGGTCATGTATTCATAAACATAGCTTTTGGTCCACTTGACCCGTAAGCTGATTGGTTGCCCTCAGGTTGGAATTCTTTGTCTGAGGAACAGACACTCGGGCCTATTCAGACAAAGTGGAGAAAAGAAAAAAAGTCATGAGTTAGATTAGCCAAACAGATAGACACTAACTCTGCCCCAGCTTATGCAAATATCAACTAGGCCCAATCAGAATAGATCAGGGCCATCTGCGATGGTATGCCAGCAGACTCCAGACCCTCAACTATGTGACATCAATTGGAATTGATTAGTGTCCATGGAGGCTTCTTGGAATTAAGTCCCCTCATTACCAAGGTTTTCGATTTTCATACAAACATTTTTAGGGAAATATATGCTTTATTAGAGCATTCTGCAGTATTCAGAAAAATTAACAGTTTCACTTTTTGAATTCTTAATGCCCATGCGATAGGATATGTCACACCCATCCATTTGAACTTTCATAATATCGTGTAGCCCAAAGCCAGGCTACCATTCAATGTCGACCTTATTTATTCAATTTGCATGCAAAGTCAAAGATGAAATAGTAAGTCATCACATGATTTTATTTACATTGAATAACAGTAATTGCAACAATATTTATGTTTCATTCTATATCACATATTGGAAGCCATGCTGGAGAAACAGCAAAACAGCTCTACAGCTCATGGAATGTGGTTCACCAGTGGATTAGCACAATCTCGGTGAGTTTGTCTTGAAGAGGCATAACCCCAAGGACAACCGGTCCTAAGGACTTCATGCTGTTACGGAGCATAGCTCTGTTTGGTGCCCTTATGCTCACCACATCCCTCCCAATATGTGAGTGGTATGAAAGCCCTAAGAGAGCTTCCAGACCCTCGCTGGGCAGTGTCACCATCACCGGCCCTCACAGGAACAATGCCCATCTCATTCGGGCATTCCTATTTATTATTTATTTATTTGCCATTGGCTCTGACATAGAAAATCTTAGGGAAAGCAGATTGTCTAACAAGGTTAAGTAAAGATGTTTTTGATAGTGTCTCTGATGTAGAAAATCTTAGAGAAAAATATAAAATGCAGAAAAGTACACTCTTACGAGTACAGCCAGGGCCTTTTTAAGGTTGGTGAGCAGAAACAATAGCCCAGAGTATCAATGGCTGACAGGAAACCCTCAAAGCTGGGCCAGTGACTGAGATAACAATTTATTTCACTGTACTTGTTTTTGCTCCCAGCTTCCTGATATGATTTAATAAAGTTATTAATGAGTAGATGCACAGCTTAATGATTTAAAGTAGAGATGGCTGATATTTTTAAATTTTTTATTTTTTATATTAATTACAGTGTATTCACTTTGTATTCCACATGTAGACCCCTCTCTCATCTCCTCCCAATCCTGCCTTTCCTCCCTTTTCTCCTCTCATGCCCCTCTCCAAGTCCACTGATAGTAGAGGTCCTCCTCCCCTTCCATCTGACCCATCTGATAGACCCATCCATCCATCTGGTCTATCAGGTCTCATCAGGACTGGCTGCATTGACTTCCACTGTGTCCTGGTAAGGCTGCTCCCCCATCAGGGGGAGGTGATCAAAGAACCAGCCACTGAGTTCATGTCAGAAACAGTCCCTGTTCCCCTTACTAGGAAGCTCATTTGGACACTGAGCTGTCATGGGCTACATCTGTGCAAGGGTTCTAGGTTATCTTCATCATGGTTCTTGGTTAGAGTATCAGTCTTAGAAAAGATGCCTGGGCCCAGATTTCTTGGTACTGTTGCTCTCCTTGTGGAGCTCCTGTCCCCTCCAGGTATTTTTATATCTCTCTTCTTTCACAAGATTCCCTGCACTCTGCCCAAAGTTTGGCTATGAGTCTCAGTATCTTCTTTGATACCCTGCTGGGTGTAGTCTTTTAGAGGCCATCTGTGGTAGGCTTCTAGCCTGTACCCTGTTTTCTCCCTTTTTATATGTCTGCTCCATTTGCCTTTCTGAATGAGGATTGATTATCTTACTGAGGGTCCTCCTTCTTGCTTAGCTTCTTTAGGTGTACAGATTTTAGTATGTTTATTCTATACTATATGTCTAATATCCACAGTGAGTATATACCATGTGTGTCTCTCTCTTTCTGGGTTACCTCACTCAGGATGATCTTTTCTAGTTCCCATCATTTGACTGCAAATTTCATGATTTCCTTGTTTTTAATTGCAGAATAGTATTTCATTGTTGTAAATTTACCACAATTTCTGTATCCATTCATCATTTGAAGGACATCTGGGTTGTTTTCAGGTTCTGGCTATCATAAATAATGCTGCTAGGAACATGGTTGAGAAAATGTCCTTGATTTTTTTTATAAAGTTTAGGTTTGTGAATCTTTTAAGATTTTCATTTTACATTTTAAGATAATTGTTTTGTTTTCTTTGTAACCGCAAACTGCAGCCTTCCAGTAAAGAAAAGTTGGCTGAGAAATTGCCTTGCTTGCTCATGCTTTTTAAATCTATAACAAGTAGCTTAGTTACAAATGTATATGAATGAGTTCATGGAAATAACTTGTTTTTCGTATTTGTTTTTTACCCACAATATGTAAAATATTTGATTATGTGAAGGTAATGGGGAACATGTTTTTCTCACATATACTCATTGTAATGATTCACTTAAAGAAAAAAATGGAAATGTAACCACATTGTGACTTTTGTACTGTTTGAAAGTTCCTGCTGAGATGTATAAGCTGTGGGAAAAGGAGTAAAAGTGTGGTTTGGAACTGGCTATTTGGAGTTTCTTCCATCCACCAATATGTATGTATATAAAATGGGTTGGAACTCACTGTTCGGAGTTTGTTACATCCACCAAGATGTGTGTATGTGTATATGTGTAAGGCTGGGTCGGAACTCACTCTCTGGAGTTTGCTCCATCCATCATCCAATGTATGAATGCATGTGTATGTATGTATGTGTGTATACCTATGTGTGAAGTTAGAGAAGATTTGAGAAGAAGTCTGAAAGAGAAGCTGAATGAAGAGAAGTTAAATAAAGAAAAGAAGCTTGTTGGAACCTCCCTGCTGGAGTCTGTCTTATTTCGTCATGAAGTGTAAGTGCATGTGTGTGTGTGAGAGAGAGAGAGAGAGAGATCTTTTTCTCTCCTTTCTTTTTTTTCTCTTCTTTTCTTTCTTTTTTTTATTTTTTTAGATGCTTTTCCACTACCAGTGGAGAGTCAATAGCCACAGCCGACACTTACCATAATAGGTGAACAAGGAAGTTCACAGACCTGGCCCACACCAGCAATTTCAATCTGGCCCATCAGTTTGACACTATCAGTGGAAGCCATGGTAGTTAACCAGCAGCTTCAACCTGGAGAATTACCCTCTGAAAAGATCTGTTGGGTCACCACCAGGCAGTAGCCAGATGTACATCCTGATCTAGTTTACCATGTGATCTTGAAGCTGGTCTTTGACAAAGAAACAAACAAACAAATACATAAATAATCTTATTCCTAAGGAGGGCTCTGTCACTTATATGAGGCCTATCTAGAGTACTGATGCCACTTGTAGCCCGTGGTAGCTCAGTATCCAAGTGGGTACCCTAGTAAGAGGAACAGGGTCTATTTCTGACATGAACTCAATGGCTGGATCTTTGACCTTCCTCCCCCACCAAGGGAGGAGCAGCTCTGCTAGGCCACAGAGGAAGACTTTGCAGCCAGGTCTGAAGATACCTGATAAGTGAGGATCAGATGAAAGAGGAGGAGGTCCTCCCCAATCAGTGGACTTGGAAAAAGGTCGAGAGAAGATGAGGGAGGGAGGGTGTGAATGGGAGGGAATGTGAGAGTGGGCTACAGCTGGGATACAAAGTTAATAAACTGTAACTAATATTAAAAAATAAAAATTAAAAAAAGAAAGGCTGCTTTCATTTGTATCTTTCCTAATAGATGTGTCATCATATACATGCTAGCTTGCGTTGCATAGGTTCACAATTATGATTTCTTTTTATTCTAACAAAATTGCCATACGTTAAGTTGTATCCAAATTGTACTGTTCTCAAAGAGTTTTACAGTGTATTTTTTTTAAAGAAGTAAATTTTCAGAAATAAAAAAAAAAATTCTGGTGTTATTTTAAAGTTATTTAACAGACAAATAGAGGAGGGCCAATATTTACAAATTGAGAATGGACTTATTATAAATTTAGCCACAAGCAGGTTATAAACATTACATTACCAAAACTCTTCAATGATCAGCTTTTCAATTAGTCACTGAAAATCTGGATTAATGTTTTTTTTTTTTCTGATAACGTTGATGTTATTACCACCAATCACACCAGTCATATTTTTTCATAGAAGGATAAAATATGAAAAATGAGCATTAGGAAAAACAGGATATCATTTCCTTTACCAAAAGTATGATTATGTTTAAAAAAGTATCTCTCAAAAAAAAAAAAAAAAAAAGAAACAGAAAAGATTCTATGCCAGTGCTTTTCAAACCTTCTAATGCCGAGACTCTCATTTTGTGGTGACCCCAATCATCAAATAATCATTTTGTTGCTACTGTGAAACTGTAAATTTGCTACTGTTATGAATCACAATATAAATACATGATATAAAGGATTTCTGATATAGGACCTCCATAAAAGGGTTTTTTAGACCACAAAGGGGTCCTGACCCATAGGCTGAGAATGCTTGTCTATGCCCAAGGAAAAAACAGATTCTTATACATGACTGCGAAAGAAAAAGGAAATGACAGCCTGTTGTCAATATTGGAAACATTGTTTCCATGGTTTAAGAGTATTTTTATTTAACTAAAGATGCTTTTGCACTTCTCTGAAGTAATTATTTTGATAGACAAGTATTTCCTCAATTTAGATCCTCCCAAACGGCAAAGCAAAATGTCTGAATGTCTGGCAATCTCATCCTGACTTCAAAATCCTGGTATTTTCCTGAAGGAACGGAAATTACAACATATGGTATACTTTGTTACACCCCAGGTGATTTCATCTGGTCTTTCCATTACTTCCCAGCAGTGTGTTGCCATTAGCTCATGGTATTGGATACTGTGGTAGTTATTTCCCTGAACTCAACTTGCAACTTCTTAACAATCATCCTAAAATTTTTATTCTGCATCCCCTGGGGTCTCTGAAACATCCTTCCTTACTTGAGTTGGAGTAATAGGAAAGCGTTCAGGTTATCAGCTGATATCACTCAATATAAATTTATCTTATCTTTGTATTTTTATTTAATAAAATCTTATGTTTTATTATAGCAGATTACTATATTAGAGGTAGAAAAGAATTCATGTTCTGCCTTTTCATTTATGATGTTAGTTACTATTCTATTTTTTTTTTTTTTGACTAATACAACTTAGGGAAGAAAGAGTATGTTTTGACCTATAGTTCCAGAAAGGATGCAGATTATCATGCAGGAAAGGCATGACCACAGGTTAAAACTGACATTGCAGTCAGGAAGCAAAAAGGGAACAGTAAGTGGGTCCAGGTTATAAACTCTGAAACCCATGCAAAGTAGCAAACCTTTCTCCAGAAAAATCCCACCTCCCAAACAGTGCTGTGAAATGACGAACAATCGTTTAACCAAATGATAGGAAGTTTTCTTATTGAAACCACAAAATTTACTCAAAAATGTAACAGTGTTGTCAATAAAACCAGAATATTTACAATTTCAGCTAGTTTTCAGTACATATTAGGCTTAAGTTGTAGTTAAAGAAATCCTTAATTCTAGTCACATAACCCTTTGCCTTGAAGCGTGTCAGTACACTCGATGGTAGACTGGAAACATTGTTTCTTAATATATTACTGTACTCAACAAACATTTTCTGTTTCATGATATGTGTCATAAGGTGTGTTGTGCACCAGGAAAGCACTTAGTGTTAAGTAGGATCAAAATGGGGCACAGAAGAGAGTAGGGACATAATTATAATTTTGGTATCAATTATTGTGTATAAATAACAATGTGACAGATTTGTATTTGAATGCAAAGAACATGTAGACAGAATGGCTTTTTATCTTCCAATATATAGCAAGGGTTTACCAAAAGTAATAGACTGTCTTCAGTTACTGAAACTAAAAATAAAGTTAATTGATATATTAAGATATTTTCATAGGCATGATCTGAACATATGAACTAATCTTAACACAACTGATCATATCTGCAATAAGTTCATTTCCAAATGAGATTGCACCCTGAGGTTCTGGGGTTAAGATCTTACCACATGAACTGTAAGAGAAGAAAACTTAATTCATACAGTGATCACTTTTACAATGACTATTGAAACAGAGGACATGTCAAGATTATTCAGAGAAAGGTATTCTCACATATACTGGTGAAATTCTGCATTAGTAAATATTTTTTAGGGAATGTTTTCTTATGGTATATATTTGATATTTTAAATAGACTCATACTTTTCTTCCACACCTCAATATCCATTCTAAATAAACAAATGGGGAAATAGAAATTAATTCTGAATAACCATCACTGAAGCATTTATGTGGACATGTAAAGACATCTTTTCTCTCCTTCATTTCTAAATGTTTGTATTTTACATGTCAACATGAACATTTTATAAAATTTCTAGTTCTCCGTCACTGACAGCACAATTTCAGAGTTTTATATATGTTCATTTCTCAGCCATTAACCATTTCAGAACTCATTTAACAATTATTTATTCCATCTACACAGAGCAGTACAGTGGAACAGAAATGTTAAGCAAGTTTTCTAACCTCATTTGAAACAAATGTCATGAAACACATTTATCATAATGTACTTTGTCCAGAATTTTCTAAGTACTGTCATTTCAGCTTGGAATTATTAGTTTCTTAAGTTAAAATGATTAATAATAAACTTTACTTTCCACTTGCAGTAACACTTCAAATTTTGCTACATATTTAACATGTACAGTTACTCTCATTTGACCCTAATTATTTTTCAAGTATTCAGTCGCATCAACGCTACTGAATTCCAGAGTTTTCACTCCAAGGAGTCTTATCTGTGATATTAAAAGCAACTCAGATGGTTGTATAGCTCAAGAAACATTTCTATAAGCTCAGAATCACAAGCAAGTGCACATAAATTTTCTATGATGATGAAGGAAAGCAGATTGCTAAGTGACACACTGTATATTGATGAGAGGATATTGAGATGCATATGAATTGAAAAACACCATCTGCTTTTAAGGTGCTTTGTTGCTACTGGCTAAGCAGTTTTGTAAAAGAAAAACCTTGACCAGATAAAAGCAACCAATTATAATCGCATTTGCTGTATTGCCTTAATTCAATTATTATGGAAAACTGATTTAAAAAAACCCAAAAATTGTGAATTTCTGATTGAAAATCCCATCAATTGCTGTGAGCACAAACTGAACTGAAATGGTCAACAGAAATTGCCTTCACTGCTATCGTACCTGTCTTCTACTTCTGATTCCCCTTTCTTGATCGCACTACGTGCTGATTCTTTACTAGGCCAAAATTGTATTGTTCCTGAAAGATGTACTTGATAGTTTTATGTTGTCTCAACACAAGCTAAAGACATCTAGGAGAAGGAGACCTCAGTTTAGAAAGAAAGAAAGAAAGAAAGAAAGAAAGAAAGAAAGAAAGAAAGAAAGAAAGAAAGAAAGA
>NW_026587216.1:45950818-45974310 GCF_907164565.1 Psammomys obesus | reverse complement strand
AGAAAGAAAGAAAGAAAGAAAGAAAGAAAGAAAGAAAGAAAGAAAGACAAACTCCATAAGTTTGGCTGTAGGGCATTTTATACTTAGTAACTGTTCCAAGAGGTCGCAGCCCATTTTGGGTGGTGCCATCTCTGTGCTGGCTGAATAAGCCATTGGAGCAAGCCAGTAAGCATCACCCACTATGGCCTCTGCATCAACTTTTGCCTTCAGGTTCCTGCCCTGCTTGAAATCCTGTCCTGACTTTCTTTGATAATGAAAAATGATTGATGCCTAAGTGTTAGCCAAGCAAACTCTCTTTCCTAAACTTCCTTAGGTCATGGCATTTCATCACAGCAACAGTAACTCTAACCACCACAAAAGATTATCTTAAAAAGATTATCTTTAAAAAGTTATCTTAAAAATTCATGGTTATTATAGGAAACTATATCATCATATTTGAGAAATATATTTATACACATTGTGGTATCTGGCAAGTTGTTCATGCCCCAGAGGATAGCCACATACCTATGTTTATATGGACAGCACTAATGGGATCCAAGAGCTAAATAAATAAGTAAATAGATAGATAAATAAATAAATAACAAATGTCAAGAGAAAGTATCAAAATATTTCAAGAAACCTGGAACTCACCTAATGGTCAAAGTAGACCCCAAGACATTCATTGGATAATAACAAGCATGTGCAAACTACAGGACAGCAATTACAAGTAAAATCAACCCTTACAAAGAAAACAGAGTGAATGTTGTAATGATCTAAGAGAAAAAAGCAAAGAGATAAAAAATAAAACCCACATAGACTCCCTGTGATTCTCCCAGCGTTTGGCTGTGAGGCTCAGCATCTATTTCCAACTGTTGCTGCATGGAGAAGTGGGAATGTTGACAAAAGAACCTGGAGTTGACTAGAGCTCCACAAGAAGACCAACAGACCCAACTAACCAGTGCCCGGAGGGGCCTGCGCAGTCTGAAGCACCAACCAAGTGGCATAAATGCGCTGGACCTACGTCCTCTACATACATGTAGCTCATGCGCAGCTCAGGCGTAGTTGGGTAAAGAGAGCAGGGCGGTGCGGGCTGTCTCTAACATGGACTCTGTTGTCTGCTTTCTGATCACTTTTCCCTGAAAGAATGACTTTACCTGGCAACAGGGGAAGAAGACAAACTCAGTCTACATGCAATTTAATGAGCTAGTGTAGGTGGGTAGGGGCCCTCCTTTTTTTCTGAGGAATGGGGGAGGGAAAATGGGGAGGGAGGGTGGTCAGGGAGTAGGGAAGAGGCTATGACTGGGATATAAATTTAATAAATAAATAAATAAATAAATAAATAAATAAGTAAATAAATAAATAATAAAGATTGTAGAGGATTTTACAGAAATTTCTGAAAATGTAGAGAGAGAGGAGTTTCATATCTTACAGTGAAGTCTCTTTTTATATATATATATTCTTTACTGTGATAACAGAAAAGAAAATAATTACTGCACTGCATAGCTGGAATTTTTTTCATTCTTTAAAAATAATACTTTATGCTTGTGTTTAAAATTGAAGTATATGAATGGAGTCAGTTAAAATTAGCCAGGGTAAGTGTTATTATTCAATAAGAATGGTGTGCAATGACTTTAATAAAATCATCTTTAAAAAACATTTTTAACTGGATTGCTTGATTTATTGTTTTTAGTTTCTTTAGTTCTTTATATATTCTATATATCAGCTCTCTGTCAGATACAGGGTTGGTGAAGATACTTTCCCAGTCTGTAGGCTGTCATTTTGTTCTGATGACAATGTTCTTTGCTTTATAGAAGCTTTTCAGTTTCATGAGGTCCCATTTATCGATTGTTGCTCTTAGAGCCTGTGCTATTGGTGTTCTGTTCAGAAAGTTGTCTCCTGTGCCAATGAGTTCTAGGTTGTTGCCCATTTTTTTCTTCTAACCGATTTAGTGTATCTGGTTTTATGTTGAGGTCTTTGATCCACTTTGACTTTAGTTTTGTGCAGCGTGATAAATATGGATCTATTTTCATTTTTCTGTATGTAGACATCCAGTTGGACCAGTACCATTTGTTGAAGATGTTGTCTTTTTTCCATTGAATGGTTTTGGCTTCTTTGTCAAAAATCAAGTATTCATAGGTGTTTGGGCTTATTTCTGGGTCTTCTATTTGGTTTCATTGATCCACCATTCTGTTTCTATGCCAATACCATGCCATTTTTATTACTGTTGCCCTGTAGTACAGCTTGAGATCAGGGATGGAGATACCTCCAGATGATCTGTTGTTGTTCAGGATCATTTTGGAAATTCTCGGTTTTTTTTTTTCTCCATATGAAGCTGAGAATTTTTCTTTCAAGGTCTGTGAAGACTTGTATTGGTATTTTAATGGGAATTGTATTGAATTTGTAGACTGCTTTTGGCAGGATGGCCATTTTCACTATGTTAATCCTACTGATCCATAAGCAGGGGAGATCTTTCCATCTTCTGATATCTTCTTCAATTTCTTTCTTCTGATACTTGAAGTTTTTTTTTTTTTTTTCAAAGAGGTCTTTCACCTGCTTGGTTAAAGTCACCCCAAGGTACTTTATGTTATTAGTGGCTATTGTGAAGGGTGTTGTTTCCCTGATTTCTTTCTTGACCCTTTTGTCTTTGGTATGCAGGAGGGCTTCCGATTCTTTTGAGTTGATTTTGTATCCTGCCACTTTGCTGAAGGTGTTTATCAGCTGAAGGAGTTTTCTGGTTGAGTTTTTATACCTGAGTGACCACAAAGATGATATATCATCTGCGAATAATGAAATTTTGACTTCTTCCTTTCCGATTTGTATCCCTTTGATTTCCTATACTTCTTTTATTGCTCTAGCTAGCACTTCAAGTACTATGCTGAATAGATATGGAGAGAGTGGGCAGCCTTGCCTTGTCTCTGATTTCAGTGGGATTGAGTTAAGTTTCTCTCCGTTGAGTTTGATGTTGTCTATAGGCTTGCATATGTTGTATATTGTCTTTAGTATGTTTATGTATGTGCCTTGTATTCCTGATCTTTCCAAGACTTTAAACATGAATGGATGTTGGACTTTGTCAAATGCTTTTTTGGCATCTAAGGAGATGATCACGTGGTTTTTCTCCTTCAGTTTGTTTATATGGTGGATTACATTGATGTATTTCCATCTACTAAACCATCCTTGCATGCCTGGGATAAAGGTTACTTGGTTATGGTGAATGATATCTTTTATGTGTTCTTGGATTCAGTTTACAAGTATTTTATTGACTATTTCTGCATCAGTGTTCATAAGAGAAATAGGTCTGAAAAACAATAAATCAAGGAATCCAATTAAAAAATGAGATATTGAGCTAAACAGAGAATTCTCTGTAGGGGAATATAGAATGACAGAGAAACACCTAAAGAGATGCTCAATGTCCTTAGCCATCAAAGAGATGCAAATCAAAATGACCCTGAGATTTCACCTTTCACCCATCAGAATGCCAAAGGTTAAAATCTCAAGTGACAACACATGCTGGAGAGGTTGTGGAGAAAGGGGAACCCTCCTCCACTGCTGGTCGAATATAAACTTGTGCAACCACTTTGGAAATCAATCTGGTGCTTTCTCAGACAATTAGCAATACTGCTTCCTCAAGATCCAGCTATACCACTCCTAGGCATATATCCAAAATATTCTCATGTACATAACAAGGACATTTGCTCAACCATGTTTGTATCAGCTTTATTTATACTAGCCAAAAATTGGAAACAACCCAGATGTCCATCAACAGAGGAATGAATACAGAAATTGTGGTATATTTACACAATGGAATACTACTCAGCATTTAAAAACAAGGAAATGATGAAATTTGCAGGCAAATGGTAGGATCTAGAAAAGATCATCCTGAGTGAGGTATCCCAGGAGCAGAAAGACATACATGGTATATACTCACTTATATAGATCTATAAGATAGAATAAACATACTAAAATATGCACGTAAAGAAGATAAACAAGAAAGAGGACCTGGAGTAACATGATTAATCCTCACTTAGAAAAACAAATGGGATGGACATAGGAAGTAGAAGAAAACAAGTAACAGGACAGGAGCCTAGCACAGAGGGCCTCTGAAAGGCTCTATCTAGCAGTGTATCAAAGCAGATGCTGAGACTCATAACCAAACCTTCGGCAGAGTGCAGGGAAGCATATGATAAAAGAGGGAGGTTATATGATTGGGATAGGACAGGAGCTCCACACGGACAAAATATATCAGGGCATGGGGGTCTTTTATGAGACTGTATCTCCAAACAAGGACCATGTATGGATATAACCTAGAACCCCTACCCAAATGTAGCCCATGGTAGCTCAGTATCCAAGTGGGTTTTCCCTAGTAAGGGGAACAGAAATTATTTCTGACATGAACTCAATGACTGACTCCCCCCCCCCAAGGAAGGAACAGCCTTGCTAGGTCACAGAGGAGGACTTGGCAGCCAGATGGATACCTGATAAGCTAGGTTCAGATGGAAGGGGAGGAGGACCTCCCCTATCAGTGGACTTGGAAAGGGGCAGGGAGGAGATGAGGGAGGGAGGGAGAGGTTGGGAGGGAATTAGGGAGGGTGCTACAGCTGGGATACAAAGTAAATAACCTGTGATTAATATAAAAATAAAATTAATAAAAAACAAATAGAAATGGTGATGTTGAAAACATAAAGTGAAATTGAGAACATGATAGGATTCAACATTAGGCTACGTAAAACAGAAAATAGACCATGTAAGCTCAAAAATATTCTAACCAGACACAGTTATCCAATGGAAACAGAAAGGTAATGCAGAAGAGTGAACAACACCTGCAAGGACTTTAAAACAGCTTTAAGGAAGAGATATTCAGGTTATTGGTATTAAGAAGAACTTGGGGTGTCCAAAAGGCTGTAAATATATTCAAAGAGTTAATAGAAAGCTTCCCAAATCTAGAGACAGATAGATGTTGTAGGAAAATCAAAGTTCTTCAAGAAGATTTAACTCAACCAAGACCACTGTAAAATGCCTGAGTTATCCAACATAAAAGAGCCAGACAGCAAGGAAATAAAAACCAACCAAACAAATAACAAATAACAGAAATGTCACATGACCGGAAAGAGTTGTCTGAGAGTCTCACAAGACTGTAGAAAGAACAAACTTTGGGTATATACCTAGCAGTGGTATAGCTGGGTCTTGAGGAAGCACTATTCCTAATTGTCTTAGAAAGAACCAGATAGATTTCCAGAGTGGTTGTACCAGTTTACATTCCCACCAGCAGTGGAGGAGGGTTCCCCTTTCTCCCCAACCTCTCCAGCATGTGTTGTCCCTTGAGTTTTTCATTTTGGCCATTCTGATGGGTGTAAGGTGATATCTCAGGGTCGTTTTGATTTGCATTTCCCTGATGGCTAATGAGGATGAGCATGGGATATTTGCTCAACCATGTTTATAGCAGCTTTATTTGTAATAGCCAGAACCTGGAAACAACCCAGATGTCCATCAACGGAGGAATGGGTACAGAAATTGTGGTATTTTTACACAATCGAATACTACTCAGCAATCAAAAAGGAGGAAATCATGAAATTTGCAGGCAAATGGTGGAATCTAGAAAAGATCATCTTGAGTGAAATATCCCAGAAGGAGAAAGACAAACACGGTATATACTCACTTATATAGACCTGTAAGATATAATAAACATAATGAAATCTATACACCTAAAAAAGATAATCAAGAGAGCGGACATGGGGTAAGATTATCAATCCTCGTTTTGAAAGACAGATGGGATGCGCATTGAACATTGACAGGAGTCTACTGAGCGCATTGGAAAGACTCTAACTAGCGGTGTTTTCAAAGCAAAGACTCGTGACCAAACCTTTGGCAGGGTGCAGGGAATCATAAGAAAGAAGGGGAGTTAGACTGATGAGGAAAGGATAGGCGCTCCACAAGGACCAAAGATATCTGGGCACAGGGTCTTTTCTGAGACTGACATGCAACCAAGGACCATGTATGAATGTAACCTAGAACCTCTGCTCAGATGTAGCCTGTGGTAGCTCAGTAACCAATTGGTTTCCCATAGTGAGGGGAACAAGGACTATTTCTAACAGGAACTCAATGGCTGGCTCTTTGGCCTCCCCACCCCCCAAGGGAGGAGCAGTCCTGTTAGGCCACAGAGGAGAGCTTTGCAGCCAGTCCTGAGGATACCTGATAAAACAGGATCAGATGAATGGGGAGGAGGTCCCCCCTATCAGTGGACTTGGCAAGGGGCACGGTGGAGAGGAGGGAGGGAGGGTGGGATTGGGAGGGAATGAGGGATCGGGACATGGCTGGGGTACATAGTTAATAAAATGTAATTGATAAGAAAAAAATAAAATACGAAAAAAAAAAGACTGTAGAAAGAAATGAAACTTTCAAGCAAGACTACTTTACACAGCAAAGGAGAGAGAGAGAAGAAAAAAAAACATTTTCAGACAAGCACAAGCTTGATGAATATTTCTTTTCTGGCCTTGTGCTGGAACATATTCTAAAGGGAGGGAGACCTTCAAACATAAAAAAAAATAACTACAAAAGGAAATATCAGAAAGTGCAAGGCTTTCTTGTAAGTGTAAATGTCAGACAGGTTCAGAGCGCTCAGTATTATAATCATAGTTCATAAGTCATTTTCACTCTCAGCGTCAAAACTGAAAAACAAAGTAAGTAAAAATAAGAAATAGAACAGGTTAATTAGTTGTGTGATGGATAACAAAAAGATTTGAAATGAAATGTCAAAAGTTCTAAATATAGAGACGTAATGAGGTCAAGTTTAGAGTTTTCTTATTAGTACTATGGTCTCTTGTTTGAAGGTTTTTTTCCCTCCTTTACATTTGCATACTGAGTTACTATCATTTCAATACAGTATCTTATTAAATAAAAATAACTTTTGGTAAATTTCATTATAACCACATGAAATATTTATTGTAGACAAATCCTAAGTAATCTGAAACCACATTAGTGAGTTGCTGGCTTTTGCCTGCATTTTAACCTTACTATTTTGGCTTCTGCTTCTTTTCATTTCTCTTCTCTTGATTTCTGGCCAGAGACCCATAGTGTGGGGGTGAGTGCTGCTGGCATGGAGGAAAGGAGATGAAACCCCTTAGAATCAGGCAGTTGTTTCAGTTCCTGGGTCGGACAGAATAGCACACATCTTGCTCACAACTGATCTTCTATGTGCTCTAAGCCAGTCCTGCGTCTGAGTCACTTTTGAACCCGGGAAGGTGAACAGACTATACAGTAATGCTCAGTAGATCTAACATCACTAACCAGTACATTTTGGATCCAAAATGAATTAGGAATAACTGTATCTGCACCCCTTCTCATGTGAAATCTAAAAGGCAGTCCCTACTCTTCGGACGCTGATTACATTCTGTGGGACTGATAGCCGGAAGTGTCGAGGCGACTCAGTCAACCTCCTTAGATTTCAGCTTTCTTCCTTGTGGAACTCTGCTTACCTAACTGTAATCCCCTATGCCATAAATTCCTCAGTGTTGTCAAATGAGAACAGGTAAACTTAAGCTTTGTGGACAGTTTTACTAAGCCACCTGCCATGCGAATCGCTTTGAACTTTTATAAACAGACAGAATAAGGCATATTCAAAGATCTCCAGAGATGTTTGAAAAATGAACCACTTTTACTTGCCTTGTTGCCATGCACAGAAAACCTAATAAAAGCAAGATGAGCTTAAGGTATTATATATCCATTAAAATAAATTTACTTGAGAAAATGGAAAACATCATCAAAATTATTTTTTAATTTTTATTTTTATATTACTTTTTAATTACAGTTTTATTCACTTTGTATCCCAGCTGTAGCTTCCCTTCTAGCCTCCAAATCCCACCCCTCCATATCCTCCTATGCCCCTCTCCAAGTTCATGGATAAGGGAGGTCCTCCTCCCCTCCCATCTGACACTAGCTTATCTCACACTAACTGGCTGCATTGTCCTCCTCTGTGGCCTGGCAAGGAGGTCAAAGATCTAACCACTGAGTCCATGTCAGAGACAGTTCCTGTTCCCCTTACTAGGGAACCCACTTAGATATTGAGCTGCCATGGGCTACAACAGATCAGGGGTTCTAGGTAATATCCATGAATGGTTCTTGGTTGGAGTAATCAGTTTGGCTATGAGTCTCAGCATATGCTTTGATACCCTGCTGGCGGCTGGTGTCTTTAAGAGAACCTTTGTGGAAGGCTCCTGTCCTGTTCCCTGCCTTCTCCTACTTAGGAATAGTGCTACCTCAAGAATCAATAGCTCTTCTTTATAAAAAAAAAAAAAAAAAAAAAAACAAAAAAAAACATGGGCCATGAAGCTAGGCAAACAACACCCTGAACAATAGCCACAAAAAATATAAAATATCTTTGTGTAACTCCAAACAAGCAAGTGACAGATCTATATGACAAGGACTTCAAGTCTCTGAATAAAGAAATTGAAAAACATATCTACAGATGGAAAGATCTCTCATGCTAATGGATCAGTAGGATTAACATAGTAAAAACGGTAATGTTACCAAAAGCAATGTACAGAATCAGTGTAATTTCCATCAAAATTCCAACACAATTCTTTACAGACTTTGAAAGAGCAATTCTCAATTTTATATGAAAAAAAAAGAAGCAAAGAAATACATTGGATAGGGAAAACAATCCCATACAACAGAAAAAAAAATTTGAGGTATCACCATCACTGATTTCAAGTTGTACTCCAAAGCAATAGTTATAAAAGGGGCATGGTATTGGCGCTAAAAACTGACAGGTGCTTAATGGAATCAAGTTGGAATCCAGAAATAGTCACACCCTTACAGACACTTGATTTCTGATAAAGAAGCCAAAAACCATAAAATGGAAAAAAGAAAGCATCTTCAACAAACAGTACTTGTCTAAGTCAGCAGACAGTGCTTGTCTAAGTCAGCAGACAGTGCTTGTCTAAGTCAACAGACAGTGCTTGTCTAAGTCAACAGACAGTGCTTGTCTAAGTCAACAGACAGTGCTTGTCTAAGTGAGGGTCTGCATGTAGAAAAATGCAAATAAAGGCATATTTCTCATTCTGCACAAAACTTAAGTCGCAATGGATCAAAGACCTCAGCATAAAACTGGATTCACTAAATCTCATAGAAAAGAAAGCAGATAATAGCCTTGAACACATTGGTACAGGAGATAACTTCCTGAACTGAACAAAAGCAGTTCAGCACTAAGAGAAACAATTAATAAATGTGACCTCAAGTAACTGAAAAGCTTCTGTAATGAAAAGGACATTTTTGATAGGGCAAAACAGGAGCTTACAGATTGGGAAAAAAAAAATCTTAACCAATCCTACATCTGACAGAGGGCTAATATCCAAAACACATAAAGAACCCAAGAAATTAAACACCAGCAAAACAAATAATCCAGTTTAAAATGAGGTTTTAAAAAATGGAGTTTCCTCCACAGAAAAAACTCTAATGGCAGATATATTCTTAAAGAAATGTTTAATATCTTTAATCATCAGGGAAATGTCTCTGAGATTTTACTTTACACCCATCAAAATGGCTAAAATGAAAAACTCAAGTGACAGCACATGCTGGCAAGGAAGTAGAGAAAGGGGAACAGTTCTCCATTGCTGGTGGGAGTGCAAACTTTTACAACCACTGTAGAAATCAATCTGGCACTTTCTCAGAAAATTAGGAATAGCGCTTCCTCAAGACCCAGCTATACCACTCGTAGGCATATATCCAAAATATGCTCAAGTACACAACAAGGACATTTGCTCAACCATGTTTGTAGCAGCTTTATTTGCACTAGCCAGAACCTGGAAACAACCCAGAAGCCCCTCAACGGAGGATGGATACAGAAATTGTGGTACATTTACACAATGGAATACTACTCAGCTATTAAAAACCAGGAAATCATGGAATTTGCAGAGAAATGAATGGAACTTGAAAGGACCATCCTGAGCGAGGTAACCAAGACTCACTTGTTGTCCTCACTTATTAGTAGACATTAGACATAGAGCAAATGATAACCGTACTATAATCCACAGACCCAAGGACGCGAAGTAACAAGGAGGGTCCCAGAGAGGAAGTTTGAATCTCACTCAGAAGTGGAAATAGAATAGACACTGGAAGTAGATGATGAGAGGGAACTTGGTGGGAGATGGGGTGGGGAGGGGAACAAGGGTAGGGATGAGGTGGAGTAAAGTGGCTTTGGGAAGCAGTGGAACTGGGAGAGAAATGAGAAGCTGATAAGTGGGGAATCTCTAGGACAAGCTGGAGACCTGCAACTGGGTAGGGTCCTCGGAGGACATGGGGTGACTCTATCTGAGACTCCTAGTGGCAAGGAATATGGAGGCTGAAGTGGCCATGCCCTATAGCCAGGTAGGACTTCCAGTGGAAAAACTGGACACTAACACACACAAAAAAAACTTTTGACATAAAATTTACCCTGCCTATAAAATGGGTGGGGATGAAGATGTAGCAGAGTTTAAGGAAACTGCCAAGCAATGGCTGGCCCAACTTGAGACCCACCCGGTAGGAGAAAGCCAACTTCTGTCACTATTAATAATATTCTGTTATGCTTGCAGACATGAGCCAAGCTAATTGTCCTTGAAGAAGCTCCACACAACATTGGATCGAAACAGATGCTGAAATCCACAGGCAAACATTAGACAGAGATATAGGAACCTTGTGAAAGAGTTGGAAGGATAGCAGGAACCGAAGGGGAAAAGAAGTTTACAAGAAGACCCACAGAGTCAACTAATGAGGCCCAAGGCAGATCACAGACTGAACCACCAACCTAATTATATGCATGGACTAGACCAAGGCCCTCTACACTTATGGAGCTGATGGACAGCTTGTGTAGGTCCCTTATCAATTTGAAAGGGGATTGTCACTAACATGTTTGCGGTTACCTGCTATTGAATCTCTTTCCCTTACCTGGGCAGCCTTATCTGGCCTCAGTGGAAGATGACAAGCTTATGTGAAGTGGCAGGTCAGGATGACATGTGGTATGTTGGGAGGACCTCATCTCTGAGAAGGGGAAGAGAGTGGGAGTGTGGAACTGGGAGGAGAGAAGGGACGAGAAAAGAATCAGTGTGTAAAGTGAATAAATAAATAAACAAACAAACAAACAAATAGAAAAAGAAAGTTCCAGAAGGAAAGTGATGTTAGGGTTAAGAAAAGGCAAATATCATAGTTTTAAAACTTCTCAAAGATGGTAGAAGAGAAAAAATGGTGACTCAATATGCTTCAAAGAGAATAAACATGAAGTCTATGCTGTAATAATTTATGTTCAAATCTTTAAAAATAAAAAATAGAATAATCAATTGATTCTTCTACTGTGATTTGTTTTCTATGGACATATTTAGGCTGTAATTCTGTTTAATTTTTATTAAGTGCAATAAAACTAATTACATTTTTATAATATTTGTAGATCCTTATAAAAATCAGAGAAGAAAGCGTTATCGCCTACTGAATCCAAATACCAAATATCAAAGCCATAATAACATGGATCATATTGAGCACCTCCCCCTGAGGGGGGAGCAGCCTTACCAGGCCACGGTAGAGGACAATGCAGCCACTTTTGATGAGAACTGATAGACTAAGATCAGAAAGGAGAGGAAAACCTCCCCTATCAGTGGACTTGGGGAGTGGCATGCATGCAGAAAGGGGAGGGAGGGGAGGAGGGAGGGGCTTATGGGGGGATACAAAATGAATAAAGTGTAATTAATAAAAAAAAAGAATACAACAAAGCATTTTCAAGTATGGAGAAAAATAATGATGACCAAACCACTATAATAGCAAAGATGTCCCAGCAATAAAGGAGGCATAAAGATACTGTATTTTGTAAAAATAAATAAAATAAAATAGAGAATTTACAATCATCTGAACTATACATCATACATGAAAATTGAAAGGATTTTGTTAAATAACGAGAAAAATATGGAAGAGGACATCTAGACTATCAGGAAGATGCAAGGAGCAAAGCCTTAGATGAACATAAGGGAATTTTCTTTACCTCACGGGCTTTGTGCATTTCATTTTATGATCAAACCAAAAGTCAGAGCATTGTGTATTTTGTCTCCCGTGGATGCAAAGTAAAAACCCAGCACACGATTGTAAGCAGAGTAAGACGAAGGTCCAGGAAGTAAGGTATGTTTCATAAACTTTTAGTGGACTTAGGTCACTGATTTCTAATACATGATGTGATGTTATTATCAAGAGCAGTAAAATTCTCCAGGAGCTCACAGAAAAGCATGGAAGTTGAACATAAAAGTAAAGGTAGAAAATAAAGCGAAATAACCTTTGAAACTATCAGCGCTTATAGTAAATGTAATTTTGTATCAATATGTCAATTAAAACAAACTGACAGAGTTGATCAGTTCCACACATGAGCTATATACTGTGCTTCTGAAACTAGTTGCTACCTTGATCTACATCTGGCAGTCCCTGTGCTAAATAACTCTGTGCCCAAAGTTACAAAACATTGGTTCCTTATCTGCTCTCTGTCTCCATTGTTGCCCAAACCTTCCAATCTCTTCATGCTTCTAAAGTACTTAATTACTACTATGTTAAGCACCGTTTATGATCATATTATATTTTAAACTATGTTACAGTGAGACTATATAATTGCACCAGTGTAATGTGTGATGTCAACATTAAAATTAGAATAAACCCCGTGATTACCTATGGCTATATAAAAATAAATACATTAGTAAATGGGGAATTTAAACTAAGAAACTTGATATATATCTTTATCAGTTATCAGTCACACTAAATATGTTATTCAGTATAGTCTACCTACGTGGAAAGACAGAAACCTGTCCACCTATATTTCTGAGATATCTCAATTGTGACACGTGCTAAAAGAATATAAAATGAAGTGAAAGATTATAAAATGCCTTAGTATTTCTACTTTTGTGTATGAATAGAAAATGAAGGAAAGGGTTCTTAGTTTATTTGAAGAATATGAAGTATCCTGCAACCTTCCTGGCTGGTGACGATGTGATCTTTGTGATTTAGGAGGGAGATCAGGCTTGAAATTGAATTTGATAGCCATGACACTTAGCCATATTAAGAAAAGTTACAAAGGGAAGTTCTGTTATACTTTTGTATCTTCTAGAACAGATGCATGCTATACAAAGATTTATATAGCTTCCTAAACCCTTGATATGCCAAATGGCCCCAGGTATGAAGACTTCTAGGAGAATGTGATTGTCATGTTGCTCAGAGCCTTTCACAAAGCCCGTTTATGAAGTAAAATGTATCTTGTCTCTGCTTCTGCCAGAGTGTCACCAGTATGAGCCCCTGTGACTTCTCCCAAAGGCACCCAACTAAAACCTGAGCTTGAATTCATTGTTATCAAATTTTATTTAAAATCTTTTCTTCCTTAGCTCTAGACACACTTCTATGGCTTAAATATTTAAGTATAGGCTCTTTCTAAGACTGAAGAGGAAAAGAAAATCCACACATCAAAAGTGTCTAATGTTTAATTCAGTGGGAAAAGCTCCCGAAACTTAGAGGCTTATATGAAGCTGTTTGGAAATTCTTCAAGAATCTTTTATCTGTAAATCAGAACAGAAGATTCTTTTTCAAAATATACAACGATTCCTCAAGCCAGAAATAACTGGCTAGCTGGTTCTTTGATTTCCACCTGAAACAGGAGGATGGCAATATCTACATAAATACGACATACTCACGTTCTGACAGCTGTAGTTATATTTGCTTCAGTCTCGTATAAAGACATCAGACATTACCTTAGCAAAGAAAGGCCTTACAAGAAAAGAAATAGTTCTGAAACATAGTGTTCTGGGGATAATCACTTTCACTGACAGATTGAGCCGTGAACAGTAACACTCAACACTGTGGCTTCATATGGATTTTCAGTAACGGAAACAAACATTTGAGGAAATAAAACGTCTTTATAGTAGGAGCAGCCATGCTAGGCCACAGAGGAGGACATTGCAGCCAGTCCTGCTGAGACCTGATAAACTAGGGTCAGATGGAAGGGGAAGAGGACCTCCCTTATCAGTGGACTTAGAGAGGGGCAGGGAGGAAATGAGGGGGGGTGGGATTGGGAGGGAATGAGGGAGGGGGCTACAGCTAGATACAAGGTAAATAAACTGTAATTAATATAAAAATAAAAAATTAATTAAAAAAAGAAATTCCTTCATACAAGGTGAATAAATCATAATTAATTATAATAATAAAAGAAATTTTAAAAAAGAAAAAAAATAATAATTTCTCAATTTTCAAGGCAATTCGCGTCTATTATAATGCCTGAAATATTTTTAGTGCTTATTATAGCTTCGATATTGGTCATTTCGGAAAAATGTGCTAAATATATTTTAAAAAGTCTAGAACATTGTTAATACTAGTATATATATATGTGTGTGTGTGTGTATGTATGTATGTATATGTATAATTTGTTTTCCAAAGTGATTTTAAAAACTTAAAGTTTTGTAAGTGTTCATGTTGATTTAACCACCGTTTCATGAAATCCTAGATGAAGTGTGCACCATCAAAGGGGTGAATAAATATTTGCCAAGAACAAAGCACCGAATGAAGATTTACAAAATAACATGATTTCCATTGCATCTATGGAATATAATTATCTCTCCTGAAGGAAACTCATTTAAGTCAAGAGTTAAGGTTAAAAAAACTAAAGTACTTCAGTGAATCAGGTTCAGTATGCAAAAGTACTGCCACCAAAACAATGAACAGTTGGTTATTTGAGAAAAATCAATAAAATTGACAAATCCTTATCCAAACTAATTAAACTGAAGATAATGAAGAACCAAATTAACAAAGCTAGAAATGAAAGGAGGTATAACAAACACACAATGAGCAAATCTGCAGAATCATAAGGACATACTTTAAACATCTTTTCTCGAATGAATTGCAAAATCAAAAAATAAATAAATAAAAAGAAAATTTTCTCAATACCTACCATTTACCGAAGTAACTAAGATCAGATAAACAATTTAAATACTAGGAGATATATGGGTATAATTCTTAGTAAAATAGATGCTGTATTGGATTTTTGTTTGTTTGTTTGATTGGAAAAGAACAAAATTGTGTGGATAGAGGGAGAGAGGATCTGGAAATAAATTGGAGGGAAAGATTATGATCACAATATACTTAAATTTAAATTGTGTTTCAAATAATAAAAATATAATTAAAAGATGAATTAGCATGAGACTATCAACTAAACTTGAGACTTTGTTTCAGTTTTACCAATTTTCTCACTATTGACTTTTTCCATTCTAAGTACCAACCCAGGATACCATACTGCTGTACTCATTATGTCTCCTTAGTCTCTTGAACCTGTGACAGGCTTAGGCCTGTTTTTCAGGACACTGACAGTATTGAAGGTCACTGGCCAATTTAATTTTGTAGAATATGTTCATGTTATATTTGTGAGATTGCATCCTAAAGATGAGATTGGATCTATGAATTTGGGAGAGAAGTTCTTGATAGTTGAAATATCCTTATTGTGTTAATTTAGGGAACAGGTGTGAACCATATAATTTATCATTAATGAGACTATTAAGACCATGTAACTAACGGAATGTCTTCCAGTTCTTTCCATTAAAAGTTACTTCTTCCACTTATTATTTGGGGATAAAATTTTATCACATAAACTAATTTTATGTACATAACTTTAAAAAAATGTGATGATTGGCTTCGATAGTCCAAATGGCTTATGTGTATGAGTTGTAGATGCTTGATACTTGTTAGCTGAATGTTGACAAAAGATTAAATAGCTCACAGAAATTGGAGAAATAGAGCAGAATTTCCATTGAAAATGTATGCCTTTACATTAGACTAGGTCAGGAGTTGTATTGTTCATAATCCTCTTAACAAATATGTTCATGAAAAGAGCATCAGCATACTTGAACCATTCTCTTGTTACTCTTCTTTGTAGGCTGGATCACACACTAAGAGCCACAGATGCTCAACTGGTACCTTAATTGCATAGAACGGATTGACTCCTTGAGAAACAAGGGCCAAGTGGCATCACTCACTCACCAGACCACCTGAGAGTCTCTTTACAGGAATGGACAGCAGGGGCAAAGCAACAGTTATCTAGATCTGTGGCACCAGCTAGGCAATCAAGTGTTCCCAGAAGTGAAATACGTAAGAAACCCATTTCCGTGCCTTTTCTTCCTATTTGTTGTGATAAAATACTCTTGACACAACTTGTGGAGAAACGATTTATTTCCACTCACAGTTTTAGGGTACAATCTGTCATGGTGGGGAAGTCCAGTCAAGGCAGCAGGAGCCTGAAGCATCTCACTATTGGCATCTTCAGTTAAGAAGTAAAGGGTGCTGCTGCCCAGATCGGCTTCTAGCTTTCTTTTTTAATGTAGTGTAAGAGCCAAGTGCAGAGAATGATGTCTCTTTTCATAAAAATGAAAATCCCAACCATTCTATTTTACCAGTGAAGACTCAGGAGCCAGATGCTCTGGCGAAAACCTGCTAGCTTAGAGGGGGAAAGAAAGCACCCAGATGATCTTCCTACTCAGCCCATATCTCAGAAAGAAAAGGCCCAAAACTCAAAGCTAAAAGTTTAGTAGCTCAGCTGATGGCCTTCTAGCTTACCTGACAGCCCAGGAAGAGAAAGCTAAATGCCTAAGAGCTAGAGAGCTAAAACTCCTTCTTCACAGGGTCTTAGATACGCTTTAACTCAAAGTCCCTCCTTTCTGTCAATCCCTACTAGCTGGTTACTAGCTCTGTCTCTTGATCTAGGTTAACTTTGTTAAACACTGTGCGCAGAAAGCTCTTGGACTAAAGGTGTGTGTTAGGGACAAATCAAACCAAACACAAAACAGTCTTTTAGCTTTCACAAGCATGAGGTTCACAATGGGATAAAATATCCTGCAATAAATGTCACCCATTTTTATGATGTGAATTTCCACATCAATAAATCTTAATCAACAAAATACCTCATAGTCATACCTAGAAACGAAGAAACCTTTCACAAGGGTAACCAGAAGATTATCTTCTAGGTGATTTCAAATTTTGTCAAATTGGCCAGCTGTTTCAAGTTTCTTCAACTTTGATACTCACCATGATGGACCTTATTACTGAGCTCTGAGTCAGAAGAAACACCTTTCCCCTTAACTTGTTTTTTTCAAAGTACTTAATTACTACAATAAGCAAGTAAGCAAGACACTCTTACAGGTAACTCACAACAGAGAAGTAAATTTAGAGAAGGGTCAGAGCAATCCACCAAGAAGTTCAGTAGTAATTTAGAAATTTACCAACCAACAGAAGTAGTATGTATTTGATCATGTTGAAGCAAACCTTATGATCAAGGGCAGAGGTCATTGTTACCCTCATTTAAGTGTGGAATTGTTAATGCCTTTTGTTCTTAAATGAAGGTCGAGTACTAAAATCTCTGTTTTCCCCATTCTAAAACAAACTGTATTTGACAAGTAAAGAATAAACAAAAAAAAATGTTTGATGGTTCAAATATTAAAAAAAAAAAAGAAAGAAAGAAAAAAGCATTAAGTAGCAGTGGAAATTGGCTTACCGATTGATGACCAACTCTTCAACACATGTCTTTATTAATGTAATTTGAACTTGTTGGGAATTTTATGAAATCTATTTTGGGATTTTACTCTTTTTAAAAATATTTTATTTAAACATAATTGGAGATTCATGGCAAAAAAATAAGATTTAATTTTGCAGTTTACTATGTGTCTTCCAATGATGCTATTACAATATAAACTTTAAAAATTAATACTGATATGTTTATTACTTATGAAAATCTTGACAGCATTTTATCACATTTTAAACAAAGCATAATTAGCAACTTTTTTCATTGTTCATAATTTGTTTAAATTTTATGCTTTATATCAAAATACAAGCATTTAAAATCATTTAGAGCATGAATCATAATTGCTATTCCAAAACAACAGTTTGACAAATTTTCTCTTACCAAAAAAAAAAATACTGAGTCATAAAATTTGTATCTAAAAGGTTTTTTTTTACATTGTCTAAGTACAGATATACAAAGACAATGCTTTTAATGCCAATACACAGAATTATATTTGTACCAGAAATTATGAACCAATGGAAGAATGAAAAAGTTCTTAAACCAAAAAGTTTCCAGAATATTACAAAGGAAGTCTGTGGCTTGAAATAAAATTTGCTTAGTTCAAATTGTTTCTGCAAAATTTACAAGATTTGCCACAAGTCTTTATGAGTGTAAAGAGGAAAG
This sequence comes from Psammomys obesus, assembly GCF_907164565.1. Lineage (NCBI taxonomy): Eukaryota > Metazoa > Chordata > Mammalia > Rodentia > Muridae > Psammomys > Psammomys obesus. The sequence continues at coordinate 45,956,123 of NW_026587216.1, read as the reverse complement.
CTTGTGGTGGAAGAGGCAAACAGTTCAACTGTCAATATAGGAGCTCATATAAAAATCAATACCAAGTAGTCATTTTTGTTATTCCTCAGTTTATTCTAAAAATATTTATGTACACATTTAAAGAAAAGAGTTAAAATAATTAAAATGCACAATATAACTTTTAAACAGCAAATCCTTTAAGGGAGAAAAAAATTAAATCATTTAGTTCTTGTACTACATAAAAAAAAAATACTTATTTTCAGCATGGTGACTTCATAAAGGAAGGAAGCAAAAAACATGTAAAATGTTGGTCAAATTAAATGATATGATTTGTTACACAGAGGTATTACATGCATATAATCATAACTGACACTTGGAAATATTTTAAATACAGCAAATCATTCAGCTTTTGATTACTTGAACTCATGTGCTGTAAGTACTTGAGAAATAATGATTATTACAAAGCATCAAATAGACAAGTGAAGTTATTTGTTCTGAGTGTTTAGCAACATGATTACATAAAAGTTTTTTCTTTTTTTATAGTTTTACGTTAATGTAGTTATGGCTTATTTTTTGTGTAGTAGGTTGTGTAGCAGTTGTACTATAATGTGCTTTTGGAGGTCAGAGGACAACTTGAAGGAGAGGGTTGTCTTTTCTTCCGTGAGTGTCAAAGCAAATGAACTCAGGTTGTTGGGCTTGCCCAACAAGTAACAGTTAACTGAGTCATCTCACTGGGCAAAGAACTTCTTTTAAAAATGTGCTTACTACAAATATCTAACCAACCAAATGAAAGACTTGTATATTAAAAACTTCAAGACATAGAAGGAAGACATTGAAGAACCTATCAGGAGACAGAAAGATATCTCTTGCTCATGGATCAGCAGGATTACGGTAGTAAAATGGCCACCCTACCAAAAGAAATCTACAGACTCAATGCAATCCACATAAAATTTCCAACACAGTTTTTTTTTTCACAGAAGATGAAAAAATATTAAACTCCTATAGAAACAAAGAATCAAAAATAACTACAACAACAAAAAACCAGGATAGTTAAAACAATCCTGAGTAATGAAGGAACTCTTAGATGTAGCTCCACCCTCATCGCAAATTAAAGTACAGAGCTACAGTAATAAAAACAGCATGTCACTGTCTCAAAACTGACACATGGATCAATGGCATCAAATGGAAGACCCAGATACCAACCCACACACCTACGAACAGCTGGTTTTTTATAAAGAAGTCAAAATACACACTGAAAAAGAAAAGAAAAAAAAATCACCTCCAACAAATAGTGCTAGTGAAACTGCATGTAAAGGAACACAAATATCCATATTCATCACCCACCACAAAACCCAACTAGAAATAGACCAGATACACTGAACCTCACAGAAGAGAGAGTAAAGAATAGTTTTAAACTCCTTGCCCCAGAAAAAGACTTTCTGGACAGGACACCTAAATCACGGGCACTAAGATAAACAAGTAATGAATGAGACCTCATGAAAATGAAAAGCTTCTGTAAGAGAAATGATTCCGTCAGTCATTAACAGTAATAGGCTAAAGAATTGGAAACATTTTTTCCAATTACACATTTCATAGAGGACTAATATCTAAAATATATAAAGAATTAAAGAGAGAAAGAAGAAAGGAAAAAAAGGAGAAAGAAATCAAGAACACAAAGAACCCAGTTAACAATAGGATATAGATCTATAGAGAGAGTTCTCAAAACTCAAAATACAAACAGCTGAGAAACACTTAAATAAATGCTAAATATATTCAGGATAATTGCAAGAGGTTCTTTGCAAACCTTCTAAAGAGCAAGTGTCTAAAAATATATACACATATAAAATAAATCTAAATGAAATCACCAAAAAAGGAGAAATAAAGCCCCAAGTAGACATCTCTTGCCAATAAATGAAAATTCCAGTGCCAGAAATGGGTTACTTCTACATGAGTTGTTGAAGAAAGAGGCCGCATGGAAGCCTCAAACAAGCCAGGCTATTGCTAAGGCTATTTTCTGGTCCCCACTACAGATGGTAAGGCTTGAGACTGAAACTTGAGATTTAGAATCTCATCCTGAGAACGGGAGGTGTGGGACAAATCTCTCTCCCTGTTCTCCTGCCTGCCTCAGGAATATGTGACACAACCCCAAGGTGGGCACAGGTGGTCAGTCGCATGATCCTGTCACTTACTATCTTTCCCTACGTAAATAGAGCATTGCCAGTGTTAGGTACTAGGGTGCAAACCAACGAAACGCGTTCACACCTGAAACACCTCCCCACTTCTCGAGCTTTGTAAGTCTCTGTTTCACATGAAAGAAAGCACGTGCGCCATCTATTTCACCGAGCATTGCCTGGGACTGGCTGATTTATTCTGGGAACATCAAGGACGGCATAGAAGCTCGCTGGGTCACTGAGGGCACCAGAAAGTCAGCACGGATGGGCGGCTGCTGCCGCTGCCACGGCTGCTGCCATCATTTGCCACAGTGTCCACCTGAGCTAGCGAGCTGTCAGCTGTCCCTGAAGGCCTTCTGCTTACCCGAACCAGGTCAAGTTTCTACTGTTGCCTTGTGCCTCTGGCTCTGGCAATCCAACTCCCTTTCCTGTGGAGAAGTCTTTTTCTCCTGCATCTCTGACCGAACTCCTGTGGCATGGATCTCCTTCCGTGCTTCACTCTTCGCTTCCCAGAGCCCGAAATTCCTGAGGGCAGCTGAACTGGGGACCCCAGGCTTCCTGATTAACAGCCCGGAGCCTGCCAGCGCTCAGACATTCCAGCGGTGCAGTGCACACTTCGAGCATGGTTCCCGCCGGAGGAACCGCAACTCACAACTGCTCAATGTGCAAAGAGTTAAGCGTCCATGGAATGCTCAGTCCTAAACAGGATTATCTCCATAAATGTCAGCACACAGGAAGCTCTGCAGAGCTAGCGGGGTGGAAGACAGCAAGGTGAGAAGGCCTGGTAGGCAACACTGTACTGACGCGCATGTGGCTGCAGAGACTGTGGTGGCATGTGCAGGGCGTGTGCGTGTGTAAGCCAGATGCGGTTCCTGCGCCGAGATGGAAGATGATGGAAGTCTCCACCCTTAGCTCGGCGCTTATGAGGTAAAAATTACTTTTCTCTAACAGAGCCTTCCTGGTTATACAAATTACATTTGAGGAGAGTCCCCATGTCTAGGACTAGATAGTCAACACGACATGGACTATATGGCTTTTGTTTTTTGTTTTTTGTTTTTTTTGCCTCATCATGCTGTGTCTTGGCATTCATTTCCATTACAGCCTTTTGCTTATATATTACAGCATCCAGGTTTTTTATGTGATTTCTATGCATGTAAATCTGTGTCTCTCTGAGTCTAAGTCTGTTTCTTGTGCTTTTTTATTTTGCTCTTTTGTTTTCTGTCCATTTTTTGTTTGGTTGGTGTAGTTCAGATGTGTTTGTTTTTATTTTATCTTCATTGCTATTATCATCACTTTTAGTAGTGCTGTTACACTACTATTACTATTTTAGGCGTCTGTTTCCTAAGAGAACAAGAAAGGCTGTGGATTTAGGTGAGTAGGCGGTGGGGGGATCTGGAAGGAGTTGGGGGAGGGAGAATCATAATCAGAATATGTTGTAAGAAAATAAATTCCAATTAGAAAAGAAAAACCTAGATTAATTAACATGCTTATTGTTTTTAAACTAGTTCACAATAACTAATACATATTTGTTATAGTTCAAAATCAATTTTTCTATACAAATTATTTTGATTAATTCAAACTAAGTAACTCATGATTAGTATTTTAACAGATGTTTTTGTGTGATTGCACTCTTGTGATTTGTGTTCTGTTTATTATATAACACTCATATTTGAAGTGTTCATATTCCTAACATCAAGTCACAACACTGTGTGTATCTTGAGTGAAGCTGCTGTATAGTAAGTTGGTGCTGGAGATTGTGTTTTATTCGCTCATCCATTAAATAGAGGTTCTAATCTCGTTTGGAAACATGCAAAGACAGAAGGTAGAATGAAGGGAGACCTACAACATCATCACACGAGCCTTGTAGTATGGACATGCTAAATCATGTAAGTAGACTCAATAGACTGCAGACAGTAAGGGTGTTGCTTATGAATGCATGAAAGACAGTGTAATTAATTCTGCCAGGGAAAATGAAGGGGCTGGTCACATTAAAGATTAATGGAAGATGTGATGTAAATAAGATTTTAAATTTGAATGTGATAAGCAAAACTTTATAGTGTTGCATAAAGTAGTGTAAAGCAGTAATACGAATTTAAAATCATAAAAGAGTGTGAAGTGGAAGAAGTGTCTACAGGAGAAGCTTTTGTTTGTTGGAGAGGAAGTCTAGTGTGATAGAAGATAAAGAAGACTAAAAAAGTACAAACAGGACATCAACCTACATAGAGGCATAGTGTTAGGAGCTAGATGTTCTTATTTGCACTTGTGGTATTTCAAGTGTGCCATTCCTCTCTTCATTATTAAATATTGGAGAGTTTCAAACACAAGGGAGATACAACATGGTGCTCATGGTTGTCAGGTCATTGGTGTTGATTTTAAATGCAAACACACACAAGTACAAAACAGTCATTCTTGCATAAGCACACACAAATATGTACGTATGAAACAAGTTATATGCAAACTTAAGAAAAGTAGTTCATGATATTTACTGAGCAGGGAAAATAAGAACAAATAGGGTAGGTTGATTAGTTAATTGATTATTTCAGATAAAAGAGAAAATAATTCATTCATTTTAATCCAGAAAGTTTCAAAAAACTCGGTAAGCATCTGGATGGAAACATCTTATGTGGCTCTATATGTTCACAGAAATTCTGGAGAAAAACTAATAGAAATATACATTAGAAGAATTCTCAAACACATGGGTGTAAATTGAAATCAGGATGAATGAGACTTTCAAATTGGTAAAAGAAGTAACATGTGTGGAAATAAAGATAACACCACTGTGTTGTGAAGAAGAGGATCTCAAAGAAGAAATGAAAAAGAAAATGAAGCTGCAATTTGCTAAACATGTCTTTCTCCATATCCAACATACAATAATCCTAAAATAAATCATTGTCCATGGAGTCTCAACCTGCTCTGAGATCTTGGACCCATTCCGCTTATAAGGCAAGATAAAAATGGCAACTGTTGCTAAAATTGTTCCCATGGAGGCCAACACCTTATGAGAAAAAAATAGAACCAGAAACGGGCCTTCATTATCTGTACTTCTCAGGGTATCCAGGTATTTTGAAATTTGAGAATTATTTCACATTTTTCCTAGCCAAAATATAGATAGATAGATAGATAGATAGATAGATAGATAGATAGATAGATAGATA
>NW_026587216.1:45938817-45950808 GCF_907164565.1 Psammomys obesus | reverse complement strand
ATAGATAGATAGATAGATAGATAGATAGATAGATAGATAGATAGATATAGGATATAGATATAGATATAGATATAGATAGAGATGAGATAGAGATAGACATAGACATAGACATAGACATAGATATAGAAATATATACATATTCTTTTTTTACTCATTTGTTTTTTTGTGATGTCTGATGGAATGAGGCAAAATGCAAGCGTATCAGGGTCAAAATGGGATGTGTTATCTTAGCCTAAACCGTGTGTCTGATAATAGCAGACACTTAAATTAAGTTCAAAAAAGTCCCCAAAGTAAATATAATTCCAAAATTTTAGTGTTTATTCACATTTAAGTAATAAGAGAAGCGTCAAGTGAATCTAAAATTATTTTCCTAATATTAGTAAGAAGAGATATAGAAATTCAAGTCAGTCAATAATTTTCTACTATTGAAGTCTGCATGTCTTAGATGGATAAACAAAAGAAAGAATTTAACTCAATCAACCACATTAAGCCAAAGCTTTCTTTTTAGTACTTTCCATTATAGTATTGTTATGCAAGTAAAATACAGAATATATTAAACTACAGAATGAGGATTTTCTTTAAGATATATCTGCAAAGTTACAAATCAAGTTGTAGATCTTAAGACATCTGAGATAATATTTTCTATTGCCTTTACACCTCAGGAAAACTAATTTCTTAAGTAGAGACTCTCACAAAGAAATTTAAGATCCATGCAATTTATATCAGATTACCTATTATCCAGTCCATAGACATGCAATTTTACATCTTTGAATATTTGAAAAGCACAAAGGCATTACTTCTCTGCTGGAAATCATGAATGTTAACGACTTATTAAAAATACAATGTATTATTTAGGATTATTTTCCACGGGTTGGTTTAAAGAATCACATTAATAGGAATCAATTTTAAATCAAGGGAAGGAGAAAGAGCAATATGCCTGGAGCTAAGGATGAGTCTCTCTCTCTCTCTCTCTCTCTCATCCTTCCTCCCTTTCTCTCACACTCAATTCTCCCCCTCCTTTTTTTCCTTCCTTCTCTTCCTGCCTTTATCAATTAAACAATAATTTATCAATAGTAGAGAAACAAACTTTGAGTGCCATAAATTAAATGATGACAGAATACTAATTTGGTTTTAAAATATTATGTATGTGTGTACATGTGTTAGTGTGTGTGCATGTGTGACTCTGTATGTATGTATAAGTGTGTGGTGTGTGTGTGTTTAAAACTGTGTGTACTTTTCATAGGCACACACACAGGCCAGAGGGTAATGTCAGAATTCATGGATCAATTTTCACTTTACTCCTTTGAGCTTCAGTCTCTGTAGACTTTGACATTTGGAAGCTAGACTTGCTGACCAGCAAGCACTGAGCTCTTATGTTTCTGTTCCCCCAGTTCTGGGATGATAGGCATGTGCTGCCTTATCTGTCTTTTTAATATTGAGTGTTGGGGATTTGAACTCGGGCTATCATGTTGTGTTCTTCACATTGACCCATCTATGTGACTTTACTATGAAATAAGCATAAGGATTAAGGCTACTTGTCAAATAATAATCCCTTCTCAAACTGGAGAGCCTTCAGTTTGAGAAGGCTCAAACAAATGTTGGGCTACTCTGTGTCGAATTCTGTAGATCCTAATCTTCCAGGGAACAGTCGCCTTTCACTATATTGTACTTACTGGCTTTGCCTTCAATGATGTGTCTAGAATTCGCTGTAATTTCCATGCAGTATAACTCATTTTTGTAAGAAGAGTCTGACTTATCTATTCATTTGTAGTTTTCATTCTTCTTATGCATCAAGTGTGGATCATTTCAGTCAGTGGTGAGCTAGTTAATATTTAACTACTGTATATTAATTTTTTTACAAATACATATTTAGGCCTTAATTAAGCTGAGTGTTTCATGAAATATCACACTATTTATAAATAAAACACTTCGCATTTTTCTCTTGTTTTTCACAGACATGGTGACCCTTGTTGAATTCAGGTTTGCAGGCCAATTGTTATGCTATCAAAATTATTTCCAACAGAACAAACAATATGTTAGCTAGCATTTCATTTATTGTAATGAGAAAAATAAAATCAAAACAATAATGATTTGTGCTTGAAAGATACTTTCATGTTGATGTGACTGTTCATTATGTGCTCCTTTTGTCCAATTTCTTTTATACAGAATAAGGTTTTTCTTGTAATATTCAGCCATGTCATAACAAATATCTGTATTTTACTGCTTTTCATTCCTCAATAGTGTTTTTCAGTAATTGCACATTTATTTTATTTTATTATATATTGGTTGATGGGCATTTAGGTTACTCAGAATAGTTTAGCTGTTAAAGGACAGTGCCCTTCCCCCTCTTTGTCCTTCTTAAGCTAAAATGGATCTCATTTTCAAACAAAACCAAAATTAATAAAATTAATCTCCTTAAGTAGACTGACCCACTTGCTACTACTTTTTATTTCTTCTTTCTCTCTCTTCCCGGAAGAGGGTTTGTGGTTGGATAAAGATGTGGAGATGTTCATGGGAAAATGCCATCGTTTCACATGCTGACAACCATCCAGGAGACTTTCTGTTCTCAATTTGTTTTGCCAATGGATGAAGGTGCTAAACAGTAATTTTTGTGTTTTCTTTTCCCCTCTTCCATTACAATTGTTTAGTTAGAATACAAAACTATATTTCATTATGGTGTTTCCATACATAGATAGCGTTATCCTGTGACCATATTCACTCCTTCACTACCCTCTATTGTCACCCACCCCTTATCTACTTCATCCTGCAGGATATTTTCTTTTCTGTTTCTATATTTTAATCATCCTGACAGGTAGGAGCACAGCTATTCTAAAGAGAAGCATCAGTGTTTTTCTCTTCGGCTATTAATCTGTTCAGAATAGAGTGACTGGCATTTTCGTAGAAGTCTCATTTTAGAAAAAGAAGACGTAGTCCCAGCTTTCAGAACAAGGGGAACCTGACTCTGGAAAAGGCCCTCTCACACAATGGTGACAACTTTCAGGACACACTGGGAGCCAACAGCCTAGACAATGGTTTATCAGGGAAGGACATGGATACATATTAACTGATCCAGTTTAATTATATTTAATCTTGAACCAAGTATCAGGACACCGAAGATGGACTGAGCAAAGAATCAGAGGTTACTCTATTTTTTTTTCTTTTAAATGGAGCCTAATTGGCTCATTGAGGATAAGTAGCTGAGTCTTTTTGTCAGGGTAGCATAGCTCAGGCTTTGACCCTAACATAACCAGTGTTACATATACCTACATATATGTGTATGTGTTTACGTTTGCCATGTATACACATATACACACAGATAGGCAGTTAAAACGAGATTCCGTATATGAGAAAAATGTGATACTCATCTTTTCCTGTTATCATTAAAGTACCGCGCTTTATACTCTCATGTTCTTAAGCTTAAATGTCATATATCTGAACATTGATTGGATATGACAGATGTCATGTGATATTTGTTTGAGTTTGGCTTTCAAGAGGTAGAAGAGAGAATCTCTAGCATAGAATATAGGGCAAAATAAATTGATAGACAGGTCAATGAAAATGTTAAATTAAAAAAAAAATTCCAGACATAAAATATCCAGGAAATTTGGGACACTATAAAAGACAGAACCTGGGACAGGAGCTCCACAAGGAGAGCAATAAAACCAAAAAAATCTGGTCACAGTGGTCTTTTCTGAGGCTGATACTCCAACCAAGGACCATGAATGGAGATAACCTAGAATCCCTGCACAGATGTAGCCCATGGCAGCTCAGTATCCAAGTGGGTTTCCCTAGTAAGGAACAGGGACTGTCTCTGATATGAACTCAGTGGCTGGTTCTTTGATCACCTCCCCCTGAGGGAAGAACAGCCTTACCAGGCCTCAGAGGAAGACAATGCAGTCAGTCCTGATGAGACCTGATAGGCTAGGGCCAGAGGGAAAGAAAGGAGGACCTCCCCTATCAGTGGACTTAAGGAGGGGCATGGGAGGAGAAGGGGAGGAAGGGCAGGCTTGGGAGGGTATGAGAGAGGCAAGCATCTTACCACTGGCAGAGTGGCAAAGTCAGCTCTCCCACACTCATGCCCTTGGGCCAGCTTACCCAGACCATAAGGGCCAGCTCCACTGTGCTGCCACTGGTGAGTGAAGGTGCCGAGTCTCTAGGGCACCTCATTTGGGGGTGGGGGAACCAGTTATTATGCACAGCCTCTGGAAGTCCAGGTAGTCCAGCTGCCCTGACCAGGGACATCCCCCTGCCACTGTGTAGCCAAGTACTCAAACATGACTTTCAGTGGTAGCTCTGACTGGTACTTCACCATAAGTCCCAGATGTCAAGACTGATCACTCACCATAGATTGCACACTGGAGGAGGAGGTCTGATGTCAAACCAAATCAAATCCAGACAGTGCTGCAAGGAAGTAGGGAGATAGACAGACGCCTGCAGGGTGCCATGCCACCTTGTCCTGCCCATGCAGCACACTGGAGCTAGCCTTTATGGCAGAGGTGTGGGTGAGCTGGCCTGAGGACATGAGTGAGGGAGAGATGACCTTGCCACTCCTCTGTGGTGGGGTAGCATGGGTGCAGAGTTGATGCTCCCCCCTGCCAACCCTGGGGATCAGGAAAGCTGCCTACAAGGTCATGAGTTCTGGAGAGCTATCCCTGCCCCTCACCAGCACTCTAGACAGTGAGCGCCAAACCTCCCAAAGACAGCGTAGCACAGCTGATAGTCATGGAAGGTTACCAGTGAACCAACCCCGGGGGAGAAAGTGCAGGAGACCTGGCCCTAACACTCTTCTGCCAGGAGGTGTTGTGGGTATGGGGGCGATGCCTTCCTGGCCCCTTGGGGCCTGCCACCTGCAGCAGTCAGGAGTGCTGGTCCCAGGTTCATGAGAGTGGCAGCACTTAGGAGAGCGGGGCCTGTACCTCATCTGGGCAGCACAGTGCAGCTGGTCCTGTTGGCAAAGGCATGTATGAGCCAGCCTTGAGGGTGAGAGCATAGGAGAGGTGCCCCCCGCCCCATCTGCAGTGAGGTAGCAGGCACTGCACCTCGCCTGGGCAGCACAGTGGAGTTGACCCTGATGGTAAAAGCATGAGTGAACCATACCCAAGGGTGTGAGAGTTTGAGAGCTGGTCCAGACCCTCACGGGCTATAACTCCATGCCTTGACTTGGCAGCACAGTGGAGCAGACTCTGGAGGCATGTGGACAGGTGAACTTGCCTGAGGTCATGAGAGCAGAAGACCTGACCCTGCCTCCTGCTGATGGAGGCATTGGGTGGCCTAGCCAGAGCAGTGCTGGGGTGCAGATAAGGCAGAGCCAGCAGGCTGAGGAGCTCTGCTACCCCCCAACCCAGATCCAGCGCTCTGAGATGACCCACACCAAAATCTCTATCATCTGCCAACAGCTGGCACACATGCATGCAAAGACCAGTCCTGTTGTTCCAAAGCTGCAGGATCTTCATGACACAGGGTAACTGTGAGGAGTCCCTATGAGGATCCATTATTGCTGGCGTCATGGAAGCCTGCGATCTTGAACGAGGTCAATGACTCACCGTGGTGAACATTTGCAAGTGAAGACGTAGGAGCAGAGGTATGTAAGGTGAGACGAAGTGTGACACACTACAGCTTGCACATGAAAATTTTTCTTTCTTTGGTTGTTGTTTGTTTGTTCCTGTGTATTTTTTTTGGGGGGGGGAGATTTAAAGGGTGAATGGTGGATATGAGGGGACAGGGAGTAGGGCAGGCCTGGATACATGATGTTAAACTCACAAGGAGGCAATAAAAAATTTTAAAAAGTAAACAAAATACTTGCAAATTAAATCCAAGGATACATCAACAAGTTCATACACCATGATCAAATAGCCTTCATCCCAGAGATTCAGGGATGGTTCAAATTATGAAAACCTGTCAAAGTAATCCACCATATAAACAAAATTTTAGAAAAGGGCATGATCATCGCATTCAGCTCTTTCAATGATGAAAAATCAGTTTTCAGAATCCACCATCCCTTCATGATAAAAGTTGTAGAGAAATAAGGAAAGCCAGAGACATACCAAAACATAAAAAAGACTAACTCAAACCAATTCCACTAAAATCAGGCACAAAGACAATGCTGTCCACTCTCTCCATATCAATTCAACAAAATACTAGCTTTGAAGTTCTAGCTACAGTAATAAGACAACTGAGAGGTTGTGGAGAAAGGGGAACCCTCCTCCATTGCTGGTGGGAATGCAAACTTGTACAACCACTTTGGAAATCAATCTGGCGCTTTATCAGACAATTGGGAATATTGATTCCTCAAGATCCAACTATACCACTTCTAGGCATATATCCAAATGATGCTCAAGTATAAAACAAGGACATTTGCTCAACCACGTTTGTAGCAGCTTTATTCGTAATAGCCAGAACCTGGAAACAACCCAGATGTCCCTCAGTTGAGGAATGGATACAGAAATTGTGGTACATTTACACAATGGAATACTACTCAGCAATTAAAAACGAGGAAATCATGAAATTTTCAGGCAAATGGTGGGACCTAGAAACTGTCAACCTGAGTGAGGTATACCAAAAGCAGAAAGACACACATATAGACCTATAAGATACGATAAATATACTGAAATCTATACACCTAAAAAAGACAAACAAGAAACAGAACCCGGGGTAAGATGATCAATCCTCACTTAGAAAGACAAATGGGATGGATATTGGATGTAGGAGCAAACAAGTAACAGGACAGGAGCCTACCACAGAGGGCCTCTGAAAGACTCTACCTAGCAGTGTATAAAAGCAGATATTAAGCCTCATAACCAAACCTTTGACAGAGAGCAGGGAATCATATGAAAGAAGGGGGAGTTAGTGAGACCTGGAGAGGACAGGAGCTCCACAAGAACCAAATATATCAGGGCACAGGGGTCTTTCATGAGACTGTTTCTCTAGTCAAGGACCATGTATGGATATAACCTAGAACCCCTGCCTGGATATAGCCCATGGTAGCTCAGTATTCCAAGTGGGATTGCTAGTAAGGGGAACAGGGACTATTTTTGAGATGAACTCAATGGTGAGCTCTTCGACCCTCCCCCATCCCCGAGGGAGGAGCTAGGCTACAGAAGAGGACATTGCAGCCAGTCCTGAAGAACCTGATAAGCCAAGGTCAGATGGAAGGGGAGGAGGTCCTCCCCTATCAGTGGACTTGGAAAGGGGCAGGGAAGAGATGAAGGAGGGAGGGTGGGAAAGGGAGGGAGTGAGGGAGGGGGCTACTGCTGGGATACAAAGTAAATAACCTGTGATTAATATAAAAAAGTTAAAAAAAAAGACAACTGAGGTAGTTCAAGGGAATAAAAATTTGAAAGGAGGAAGTCAGAGTATTACTACTCTTCTCAGATCATATGGATGGATACAAGATTAAAAAAATCAATATGCAAATGATAAATGGGCTGAGATAGAAATCAAGGAAACAACACCCTTCACAATAGCTAAAAATAATATAAAATACCTTAGCATAATTTGGACTAATATAAAAATACATAAAGAACTCACACCATTAGACATCAACAAAACAATCATCCAATTTAAAAAATGGGGTACAGGTCTAAACAGAGAGTTCTCAACAGAGGAATCTCAAATGGCCACGAAGTTCTTCAAGAAATGTTCAACAACCTTAGTTATTAGGAAATTCAAATCAAAATGACATGAAATTCCATGTTACACCTGTTAGAATGGCCAAGACCAAAAACACAAGTGACACCTCATGGTGACTAGGATGTAGAACAAGAACACTCTTTCATTTCTGGCAAGATTGCAAACTTGTACAGAAACTGTGGCAATCAATATGATGCTGTGTCAGAAAATTAAGGATTAGTCTAATTCAAGACACAATTATACTACTCCTGGGCAGAGAGTTAAATGATTCTCTATCTTTTTTATATTTTTATAGCAGCTTTATTCATAATAACTTGTAACTGGACACAACTTAGATGAACCCCAGCCAAAGAATGTTTAAAGACAATGTAGTACATTTATACACTGGATTATTACTCAATTATTAAAAAACAAGCTCCTGAAATTTGTATATAGATGGACAGCATTAGAAAAATCATCCTGAGTAAGGTAGCCCAGACCTGAAAGACAAACACGGTATGTACTCACTTAGTGGTAGATATTAATTGTAAAATAAAGTAAAACCATCCTCAAATCCTCAAATCCAAAGAAACTAGGTAAAAACAAGGGCTCAAAGGGAAATCATGAATCTCCCTGAAAATGTTAAATACAATATCATGGAAGACTGTGGACAGGTTGGAATAGGAATAAGAGGGAACGGTTGGGAAGGATTTAGGAAAAGAATACTGGGAGAGACAATTGAGTTTGGGGGACATCTTAGGGATTAGCTAGAAAACTATGAGGGTGACTCCAGCAAATATTCCCAGTAATGATGTGTGGTGTGTGGTGTGTGTGTGTGTGTGTGTGTGTGTGTGTGTGTGTGTGTGTCCATCACCTGTAACCAGGCGAGATTCCAGTGAATGGATTAGAACAACAATGCAACCACAAAGCCTGCCACCTACAATTAGTCCTGCCTACAAGATATGCTGTAGCAAAGGTGGTGCAGAATTGTGGAGTGGCCAGCCGAGGACTGGTGAAGCTTGAGATCCTGCCATAAGAGTAACCGACCCCTGACACTTCTAAAGTCCAGAGTCCAAAGGCTGGATAGCTGACAGATACAGGAGAGAACCAAAAAGGACTCGCAAAAAAAGTCAGTGTAACGATCCCTCATGATACTATTCTATACCAATACAGAAACCTATCATAATTGTCATTAGAGAGGCTTAATTCAGCAACTAATGGAAACAGATGCAGAGAGCCACAGCCAAACATTAGGTGGAACTTGGAAAATGTTGATGAAGAGAAGGAGGAAAGATTATAGGAACCAGAGGATTCAAGGACACCAAAGAGCCCCAAAGAGTCAATTAACCTGGGCTCACAGACACTGAACTGAACTGACAATCATTAAGCCTGCATGGCTCTGACCGAGGCCCTCTGTACACGTGTTATTGCTGTGTAGCTTGGTCTTCTTGTGGGGCACTTCTTGTGGGAGTGGGGGCTCTCTCTGAGTCCTTTACCTGCTTTTGGACCCCTGCATTGCCTTATCAAGCCTTGATAAGTGGGGTGGTGCCTAGTCTTTACCGCAATGAGAAATGTTATGTTTAGCTAATATTCATGGGAGGCCTGTGCTTTTCTGAACAGAAATGAAGTTGTGAGGCAGCAGAGGGGAGGTGGGGAGGAGGGAGAGATAGTTGCATTCAGGACGTACTATATGAGAAGAGAATAAATAAATTAAAAGACTACATGGAAGAAGTTATTCTGCAGTGAAGAGCTAGAAGTTCTGCCCTGCCTGGTTACATGCAGGTCAAATCTGCCTTCCCCAAACCCTAAGGTATATACACGCCTAGTTAACATGCTGCTTACGGGATCTAGACAGTGTGAAGGCTTGTGGCTAGTGTTTGCTCTGTGCTTTTCCTCCAGCTCTCTGCTAACTCCCATTTCTCCGAGTGCTAGCCCTTTCTTATTAACCTCTATTTTGTTTAACTTAAACAATATGTTTGTGTATTTTTGGTGATTGGGACTGCCTGATACATACTATATGTGTTGATAGAGTGGGTTCTCTCCTTTGCTAGTTGATGCCTAGGGTATGAAGACAGGGTTGACTTCAGCAAGCACATTACTAGCAAAACTGTAATCCCAAATGTCTATTTATATTTCTAACAATGGGTTTCAGGTCCAATTTCTTGTCCTGGGACACAACAGCCTGGTTCACCGGGTCCCACAAAACTCAGATACACACCTACAACAGCCAACCAGGGGGCATACACTATGAATTGATTACTTTAAATTTCCTAATTTACCCCTCTCTCTCCCACTTCTCTCTCTGTTGTTGGTTTTTAATATTTATTATTGATCCTAAACCTCCAAACTCACATAGTTTTCACCCAATTCAAATTTCCCACATTATACTTACTTTTAGTCATATCTTAGGTCCGGTTCCTTCTCCTTATCTCCTCCTGGTTTGAAGTCCTCTCCTGCTGATCTCTGCTCTCTGATCCCTCCCACTTGCTTCCTTCTCCCCTCTGGACCAGGATGTCCCACCCTATTCTTTCCATTGCTCAGTATTGGCTGATTGTTTTATTGAAATTACAGAGAACAAATGGTGGCATGTTTACACAAACCTGAGACAGGTGATGCTTAGAGTAAGCATCACAGTGCATTGTCCAGATTGAAACTAGATAGTGGTTTAGATAAATGATCATTTGAATGGACAAGGGTAAATTGTATATGTTCCACAAGAATATTATACCAACATCACTCCCTTTCATAGGGAACTAGAAAACCTTATTTTAGTGCCTAAGTATCTCTCCCATTATCTTCCTTCTTTTTCATCCTTCATTTCCAGCATGATTTACATTGTCATCAGGGCTCTAGCCAGGAGTGTCAAGAAACCTGGCTAGTCCCAAGAAACCAGGACAAAGGAGGACATGCATTGGCAGCTGCTCGGCACTGAATATGCAGGACATTAATCCCATCAATCAATCAATAAATGTGTCAGTTCTGGCACAGAGTCTCTGCCACTGTGAAGAGTAGGCATAGCGCCTAGGGCCACATTGCACATGAAGGAGAACACAGGGACAAGCTGAAAGGGCCCTTCTGATGTGGCGGCTCAGGGCCCTCAATGCTGCTCCTTCCCAGCGATCACCACACCCTCAGGCTTGCCATGTTGCCTGCATGTGTCCTACTCCTCTAGCCTTCCAATTTCCCAGAAGTCTACTGTGATGATAATAGTAGACTCCTGTGAAGCTGAGGGATCAGCATCTCAAAATGTCCACTCTGTCTGACCAGAGTCCTGTCTATTTACTTTTCCCTCTGCCTGCTAATATCATAACTGATCTCCCAATCACTCACTGCCCACTCACCGAAGACAGTCCTGTCGGCAAGGTGTCAGAAATAATTTCCTAGGTAAAAGGATGCTATCTTATCCATTCGCACTTGTAATCCAAATGGTGGCTTAAAAAAAAAAAAAAAAAACATAGGCACACACATATTTTCTGAACGTGTAGGCCTAAGGTAGGTATTCATTTTATTTAATTTATTATTTAATGAAGTTTCTAGGAGAGTAACCTCATTCCACCAAGATTATTCCATAAAATAATCTTGGAGATATTGCTGGCATTAAGTGACATTTCAATATTTTGTGGTTTGGTTATTGGATAAAAATAACATAGGAAAGTAGTTAACAGAACTATGAAAGAAAAGTGTGATTCCAGAAGAGTTAGGGAATGAAACCAGGTTCTCTAATTCTCACGTGATGACAATCAGACTAACACAGAGATTTCAGGGTAGAATTGAAAGTAGGTCACGATTCTGTTAAATCTCAAAGATTGTGAGAGCAGATATGAGCCATGCTTCTCTCCCTTCTGGAAGTCCTGATACTTGTGTTTTCACTATGTTCCTCAGAGTAAATGTTTGATGCCATCTCAATAATTGGGAATGAGGGAGCGGACTACAGCTGGGATATAAAGTTAATAAACTGTAACTAATACTAAAAAGTAAAAATTTAATTAAAAAAAAGAAACAAGGAGTTAGTATGATGGGTCAGCCGGAGGAGGAGTCTATATCAGTTCTCACACAATGAAATGTTAGCCGGGCACCTAAATCAGTGGTTCTCAACTTTCCTAATGCTGCAACCCTTTATTACAGTCCCTCATATTGTGGTGATCCTCAACCACAGAATTAGTTTTGCTGCTGCTTCATACTTGCAGTTGTATCACTTTTATAATGTGTAATGCAAATTTCTGTGTTTTCCTATGCTCTTTTAGTGGTTGCAAACCAGTTTGAGAACCTTTGAACTATACTGTGGAGGGAAAGACCTGACTCTTGGTAATAGTCCTCTGATACTCAGCTACACACACACACACACACACACACACACACACACACACACACACACACACACAC
>NW_026587216.1:45920759-45938807 GCF_907164565.1 Psammomys obesus | reverse complement strand
CACACACACACACACACACACACACACACACACACACACACACACACCAGAGTAAAATTCAACAAAATCCATATTAGCATAATGCTGATCCTGATAATCCAAAGCAAAAGAAGCCATGTTTTACTCTAATACTGGCAGGCTTTGCTACAAGGTAGGTTTGCTAATAAAATTAGCCAAAGTTTAGAAACTTGAAATATAATCCCATTCCATACTTGGATGGCTTTGTGGAAGTCAATGTAAAATATCTTAGTTGTTCTATGTATTTATCGTTCTACCGAGCTAGAGGGGAGTGCAAAGACAATAACAAAGTAAGGAAATTAAACCGTGTGGAGCACACAATGGATAAAACTCTCCGTCATTCATCCACTCAAGGTCTAGGGCTTGCAGTATAAGTAAAATGCCTGAAATCTCAGAGAGAAAAGCAAATGTTCATTTCTGATCACAGACTCAATAATACAAGAACAAGAAATAAAAGTTAAAAGTTTTCGGCAAACATCCAGAATATCACTGAGCAACTAATACACATTGACCCGATGTCAGGATTTTTCTTGTCTTGTGAGATTTACAGAAATCCTAAATTGCTTTCTCTATGTCATATCATGTTATTCCTCTCCAAATAATGACAATTTTTCACTCATATCCGTACTCCTACTTTTCTTTTCATTGCCCAAAGACTATTCCTCATCCTTTCGAACTCAAATGACATAAACCCAAGAACTTTCAGTGAAGCATAAACTTAGATGTCAGACCCAGCCTCCAAGGTACACAATTAGGGCATGAGGAAGGAACAACCTACATGAATGAAGATATCTGACATGAATACCCTACAGGACTGAAGGCAGCAACAAAGCAGTCTAACAAAGTATGCCTTAAAGATCTCCCAAGAGCTAACCTTAGTCTCTACAAAGATGGATATAAGTTTTTTAATTTAATTTAATTTTATTAATTACACTTTATTCACTTTGTATCCCCCCATAAGCCCCTCCCTCCTCCCCTCCCGGTCTCACCCTTCCTCCCTCTTCTTCACACATGCCCCTCTCCAAGTCCACTGTTAAGGGAGGTCCTCCTCTCCTTCCTTCTGATCTTAGTCTATCAGATCTCATCAGGAGTGGCTGCATTGTCATCTTCTGTGGCCTGGTAAGGCTGTTCCTTCCTCAGGTTTAGGTGATCAAAGAGCAGGCCAATCAGATTATGTCAGAGGCAGTCCCTCTTCCCATTACTATGTAACCCACTTGGACACTAAACTGCCATGGGCTACATCTGTGCAGGGGTTCTAGGTTATCTCCATGCCTGGTACTTGGTTAGAGTATGAGTCTCTGGAAAGACCCTTGTGTTCAAATTTTCTGGGTCTGTTGCTCTCCTTGTGGGGTTCCTGTCCTCTCCAGATCTTACTATTTCCCACTTCTTACATAAGATTCCATGTACTCTGCCCAACAGTTGGCCATAAGTCTCAGTGTCTGCTTTTATAGTCTGCAAGGGCAAAGCCTTTCAGAGGCCCTCTGTGGCAGGTTCCTAGGTTGTTTCTTGTTTTCTTCTCCTTCTGATGTCCATCCTCTTGCCTTTCGGGATGAGGATTGAGCATTTTAGTCAGGGTCTTCTCTCTTAATTAGTTTCTTTAGATGTACAGATTTTAGTAGCTTTATCTTATATGTCTATATGAGTGAGTATATACTGTGTGTGTCTTTCTGCTCCTGGGACAGCTCACTCAGGATGATCCTTTCCAGGTCCCACCATTTACCTGCAAATTTCATGATTTTCTTATTTTTCATTGCAGAGTAATACTCCATTGTGTAGATACAACCACTCTCGAAATCAATCTGGCGCTTTCTCAGACAACTAGGAATAGCGCTTCCTCAAGATACAGCCATACCACTCCTAGGCATATGTCCAAAAGAGGCTCAAGTACACAATAAGGACATTTGCACAACCATGTTTGTAGCAGCTTTATTTGTAATAGCCCGAAGCTGGAAACAGCCCAGATGCCCCTCAACTGAAGAATGGATGCAGAAATTATGGTACATCTACACAATGAATATAACTTTTTAATCTTGTTAACAAAATTGTGTCAAAAACTATTTTCGTTCAATTATATGTCATTCTATGTTCAACAGCATTGGACAAATTTTAGTCTGCCCCTAGAAATTACAAAAATGGCCAAGTAACAAAATTTATAGCCATTTATATTTTTCTATTAATCTTATTACTGTGCTCAAGACCCAACTATACCACTTCTGGGCATATATTCAAACGATGCTCCACCATACCACAAGGACAATCTCAACTATATTCATAGAAGCTTCATTCATAATAGCCAGAAACTGGAAACAACTCAGCTGAAGAGTGTATTAAAAATATGTGGTACATTCACACAATGGAGTATTTCTCAGCTGTTAAAAAGAATGACATCATAAAATTTGCACACAAATAAAACTAGAAATATCGTCCTGAGGATCCCAGACATGGAAAGACTCACTTGCCATAATTTCTTAATGTACTTTCTTCAAAGTTGTGTTGTCTTACTAATTTACTATGTGTATAATGTACAAATATAAAATAATTCATAGTACGGTTTATGACAATAGACACAATAATTCACAAAACTCTATTGCATGTTTTTCATTACATATATTTTATTCTTTTTTAATTAAATAATTAATTAATTTTTTTATTCACTTTACATCCTGGTTGTAGCTCCATCGCTCCTCCCCTTCCAATCCTACATTCCCTGCCTTTTGCTCCCCGACGCCTCTTCTTCAGAAAAGAGGATCTCCCTTTCCCATTCACACTAGCTCATCAAGTCTCCTCAGGACTGAGCATGTCCTCTTCCCCTGTGGCCTGCTAAGGCAGTCCTGCCAGGGGAAAGTGATAAAAACCTGGGAAGTGAATCTGTCAGATGCACTACCCACTTCCCGTACTTGAGGACCCTACATAAAGCCTAAGCTGTCCATTTGCTACATGTTAGTAGGGGGCTTAGGTCCAGTTCACGCGTGGTCCTTGGTTGATGCTTCAGTATCCACAGGCCCCTCTGGGCCCTGGTTAGTCTGCTCTGTTGATCTTCTTGTGGAGGTCCTGTCACTTCCAGGTCCTCTTCTCTTTCCTCCCACTTTTCCAGAAGACTCCCAATGACCGCCCAGTGTTTGGCCATGAGGCTCAGCATCTGAGGCGCTCCTGGGTAGAGTCTCTCAGAGGACAACTCTGACAGGCTCCTGCCTGCAAGTTTAGCAGGGTATCATTCGTAGTGTCTGGGGTTGTCACTCTCCCATAGGGTAGTTCTTCGGTTCGGCCAGGCATTGGTCGGGCATTCCCTCAGCCTCTGTTCTATCATGTGCATCCCTGGTGCTTGCAGATCTGGGAAGTGTAAGTCAGATTCCCTAGAGCTGGAGTTACAGATGGCTGGTAGCTGCCATATGCGTGATGGGAACAGAACGCAGGTCCTCTGCTGGAGTAACTGTTCTTTTAACTAGTAAGCTATCTCTCTAGCCCAAGTTGTATAACATATTTTATACCAGTAGTTTCTAATTTATCATTGCAGTTTAATTTAAATATAACGTATCATGGTGTGATTTCTGTTTGTTCCATCTGCTCTTTGTTCTTTTTTTTATTTTTGCTGAGATTAAGTGAAGATTTTTTAAATGATACTGTATCTTGAACTGTCTTATTATTTATACATCCAGATAATTATTTTTTAAAATTTCTTTTTAATAAATATTTAATTTCTTAGTACTGACTTCAAAATAACATTATTCTGAAATATATATAATGTTTTCCCTGCCTACAAGATGTGTATGCATAAAGACATGAATGACTTCAAAACACTTGTACACATAAAATTACATTAGGTTAACTACAAATAGTACACAACTAATTGTTTTTGTTTCCCAAAGAACATTATAAAGGCAAAGTTAGATTCAAAATGAAAATGGAAAATATAAACTAAGCAAGTCCTTACCATCTAATGAACTTTTTTTAATATCATAGAACACAGACAACAAAATGAAGAATATCATCAAGAATCCTAAGAGACAAAAGTTTGATAATTATATCATCCTCACAGGTAACAACTTGATCTTAATTATGCATCGACTGAGTGGTAGGGTTGCAAAATAGAAAAGCATTAATGAAAGAAAAAAAGAAGAAGAAAACCACAACTGCATTATAATAAGAATTAAATCCTGTATCAGTAATTGAAAGAATAAATATGAGAAAAATATGAGCATTAAAAACAGCATCTGATTAGTAGTTTTAAGTAGTAGTTTTCATCATAGAGAGCTATAGAAATAATATAGGAAACATAGGAAAAAAGGGTAAAATATTGAATCTACTTGTAGATTTTTGTAAACTGATATAAAATTATGGTTATAATTACATTGGTCTAGATCTTTTGTTTGTTGATACAATATTAAGGTTATATTTTGGTTACAACAGAGTATGTACCAACTCATTGAGCCAACTAACCAGGGCCAACAGGCGTTTGCTGAGCCTGAAGCATCAACCCAGGACCAGGCATGAACTGGACCTAGGCCCCTTACAAAGATATAGCAGATGGGCAGCTTAGGCTTCAAGTGGGTCCTCTAGTAAGGGAAATAGGGACTGCATCAAACAATGACTCACTTGCTAGCTTTTCAATCACTTCCCCCTGACAGAACTGCCTTGCCAGGCCACAGGGAAAAAAGACAAGCACAATCCTAATGCAGCTTGATGGGGTGGATCAAGGGAGCTCTCCTTTTCTGAGGAATAGATAAGGGGTCAGAGGGAGGAGATGGTGCAAATGGGAGAAGAGGAGGGATGTGGGCTACAAACAGAATGTAAAAAATAGTAATAAATTTAAATTTTTTTGAGAAAAAAATGAATTGCAATGTGAAGTTCTAGTCCTGTTGAAAGCTACTATCACAACCTATTTATGGTAATTAAGAAAAGCAAACTAATAGTCATCAAACTTACAGATTTGTTTGTTGGTTGGTTTGTTTTTAGGTACTAGTTAAGTTATCACAGATGAAGACAGAATGAGCTATAAAATGAAGGATTCAGAAGATTAGAAAAGATTGATGAAGATGGTTTGAGACCCAGTACATCAACTCAGAGGCCAAGAGAAAAGCCCGACTGAGTAAGTCAGCTGGGAGAGAAGTTTGAGCCAAAACAGTTGAGTTTAACCAGCCAGCTATTAAATCAGAAAAAACAAGAAACGGAGAGCTTACTCAGCAGTAAATCTCAGAGGCTAAAAACATTGTAGGCCTAGACTAGATTGTACAAAGACTAGAAGCAGCCAGGACTAGGCCTAGTTTAGCAGAAAGGAGGCAGTAAGCCTCAGAAACAAGAACTGAAACAGGTGAATGAAAGTTTCATTTACAAACAGCAATAGAAGTTATTATTTAATAATAATAATAATAATAATAATAATAATAATAATAATAGTGTTTAATGCCCCTACCCTGAGAAACATCATCAGTTAGCAACAGCATTATATGATAGATTATCAGAGCACATTACTGGCTAGTTTTTGACCATACTGGCCTAGATCAGGATAATTTCATGTGATGACTTAGAAGAAGATAAAATTAAAAAAATAAAATGTTTTCTGGGGGTAAGTGCCACTTTTAGACTGCAGCAACATTGCAAAATCATAAGTCAAAATATAAGAACATGAACATGGATATAAACGAACAATAGATACAACATATCTGGAGTATCAGTTTCAGAAAAGAGCCCTGTACCCAGATTTTTTGGTTCTATTGGTCTCCTTGCAGAGCTCCAGACACTTTCAGGTCTTTCTATCTCCTCCTTCTTTCATAAGATTTCCTGCACTCTGCCCAAAGTTTGGCTATGATTCTCAGCAAAGAACATTTGCTCAACCGTGTTCATAGCAGCTTTATGTAATAGTCAGAATTTGGAAAAAAAAAAAAAAACAACTAGATGTCCCCTCAACTCTCTAATGGATACAGAAATTGTGGTACATTTACACAATGGAATACTACTCAGCAATTAAAAACAAGAAAATTATGAAATTTGCAGGTAAATGGTGGGAAATAGAAAAGATCATCCTGAGTGAGGTATCACAGAAGTAGAAAGACACACATGGTATATACTCACTTAAAAGTAGCCAACTGTCAGGCAGAGTGAATGGAATTTTATGTAAGAAGTGGGAAATAGCAAGAGCTGGAGAGGACAGGAACTCCACAAGGAGAGCAACAGAACAAGAAAATTTGAACACAAGGAACTTCCCAGAGACTCATACTCCAACCAAGGACTATTCATGGAGATAACCTAGAACCCCTGCACAGATGTAGCCCATGGCAGTTCAGTGTCCAAGTGGGTTACATAGTAATGGGAAGAAGGACTGCCTCTGACATGAACTGATTGGCTTGCTCTTTGATCACCTCCCCCTGAGGGGGGAGCAGCCCTACCAGGCCACAGAAGAGGACAATGCAGCTACTTTTGAGGAGAACTGATAGACTAAGATCAGAAAGGAGAGGAGAACCTCCCCTATCAGTGGACTTGGGGAGGGGCATGCATGCAGAAAGCAGAGGGAGGGTGGGGTCGGGAGGGGAGGAGGGAGGGGCTTATGGGGGGATACAAAATGAATAAAGTGTAATTAATAAAAAATTTAAAAAAGTTAAAAAAAAAGAAGTGGGAAATAGTAAGAGCTGGAGAGGACAGGAACTCCACAAAGAGAGCAACAGAACAAGAAAATTTGAACACAGGGAACTTCCCAGAGACTCATACTCCAACCAAGGACTATCCATGGAGATAACCTAGAACCCTGACAATGCAGCCACTTCTGATGAGAACTGATAGACTATGATCAGAAAAAAGGAGAGGAGGACCTCCCCTATCAGTGGACTTGAGGAGGGGTATGCATGCAGAAAGGGGGACAGGGTGGGACCGGGAGGGGAGGAGGGAGGGGCTTATGGGGGATACAAAATGAATAAAGTGTAATTAATAAAAGTTAAATAAAAAATTAAAAAAAGAAAGATCTTAGGTGGCATTCAATGAGACCAACTAGATAATTCTACAAAGAAGGGCTTAAAATAATCTTCATTTCTCTCTACTTAATATGTAAATAAGATTCCTTTGTATGTCAATATAAAGTATAATTAGAGTTTGAGCTATAGGAAAATATTTGTAAAATATTACTTTATCAAGCAATTATTGTTTTAGAGTGATGGCATTTTTATCTATATGAACAATATATAGTCAAGTACATTAACATTAACATCTCCTTAATGTTAGTTACATGTTTATGATCATCATAAATAATATTTATAATGAAATATCATAATACAGTGTATAGTCATTTTGATGTGTTTGGTACATTCTGCTTAAAATAGTAGCTTGTTTGGGACATCTTATTAAGATCCCCATTTTGTGCCAACCATTTTACCTCATCAACTAAAATATTTACTCCAATAACAACCAAATTTTGCATTAAATGTTATTCTAATAAAAAATCTGACATAATCTTTTATATGTTTTCTCCAAATATGAACCTAGTTTAAGTGATTGTTAATAAGCCTGAGATAATGCAGATTTTTGGTGTAATTTATAGATTCGATGTATATTTTGTTCAGGAAATGATTTGGGGAATAATTTGAATCCTGTGTACAAGTTCTACCAAGTAGCTTCGTATGAAAGATGAATTCATATGAGGTAGCTACATAATGAATACTTGAAACTTGTGTGAGCCTGTAAATGAGAAGCTTTCCTACCCTAGCTGCCTCCTGAGAACTCATTAAGACAGTGAACATGGTTTTGAGAACAACCCAAATATATGCAGAACACACTAGTAAAGCTATAACGAAGTCCCATCACAAATACAAAATTTTTGAGCTTGGAAATAGAACTTGAACATACACTTTAGGACCGTGGCTGTTTACATAGGACTTCCAGTTCGTGTTGCCTGACGGGGTTTAGTTAACTGATCTCCTTCGCTGGCCTCTAGTGAAGTGTACATTAGACCTAGAATAGGGCATGCTAATTACGGAGAAATTTATTGATATATATCTAAGTAAAATTTATTACATTTAAAATCTTCTCAAAATCCAAATAGTGTGGATTTAGGCAGGGGTTCCCTTTAACTTTATAGAGGACCTAAAACCCTGCTCAGGTGTAGCCCATAGACTCAGTATCCAAGTGGGTTCCCTAGTAAGAGGAGCAGGGGCTTTGTCTGGCATGAACTCAGTGGCTGGCTCTTTGATCACCTCCCCCTGTGCCAGGCAACAGAGGAAGACAATGCAAACAGTCCTGATGAGGCCTGATAGGCTAGGGTCAGACAGAAGTGAAGGAGGATGTCCCCTATCAGTGGACTAGGGGAAAGGCATAGTGTAAGAAGAGTGAGGGAGGGTGAGATTGGAAGGCAAGAAGGAGAGGGCCACAGCCTGAATACAAATTTAATAAATTGTAATAAGTGATAATAATAAAAAGAGAGAAAACCCATTTTAAATATGATAAAGAAATATCAATTATCACAAACATTTCAGACACAATTAATCTTCATATATAAGCAAAATCTCTAAGTAGAAACATTCAAATTGAAGTAGAAATTGTCAATATTTTTCAATATTTTTCTTAATCAAAATGATATTTAATAGTCAAAATCTAGTTAACTCAGGAAAAGGTCTCTCTTTTGAATGAGAAATCTGAATCTTTTTTTAATTTTTTTTTTTTTTTTTAGTTACAATTTGTTAACTCTGTGTCCCAGCTGTATCCTGCTCCCTCATTCCCTCCCCCTCCCCAATTCCCTCCCTGGTCTCCTCCCTGCCCCTTTCCAAGTCCACTGGAAAGGGGAGGACCGCCTCCCCTTTCATTTGACCCTGTTTTATCAGGTATCTTCAAGGCTGGCTGCAAAGTCCTCCTCTGTGGCCTAACAGGACTGCTCCTCCCCTGGGGGGGCTGTGTCAAAGAGCCTGCCCTTGAGATCCTGTTAGAAATAGTTCTTGTTCCCCTTACTTTGGAAAACTACTTGGTTACTGAGCTACCATGGGCCACATCCGAGCAGAAGTTCTATGTTATATCCATAGATGGTCCTTGGTTGAGTGTCAGTCTCAGAAAAGACCCTGTGCCCGGATATATTTGGTACTTGTAGAGCTCCTATCCTTTCCATATCATACTAACTCCTCTTCTTTCATATGATTCCCTGTACTCTGCCAAGGTTTGGTTATGAGTCTTAGTGTCTGCTTTGAAACACTGCTAGGTAGAGTCTTTCAGATGCCTTTTGCGGTAGACTCCTGTCATACATTCAATGCACATCCCATTTGTCTTTCTAAATGAGGATTGATCATCTTCACCCATGTCCACTTTCTTGATTATCTTCTTTAGGTGTGTAGATTTCATTATGTTTATCATATCTTGTAGGTCTATATAAGCGAGTATATACCAAGTTTGTCTTTCTCCTTCTGGGATACTTCACTCAGAATGATCTTTTCTAGATCCCACCATTTGCCTGCAAATTTCATGATTTCCTCCCTTTTGATTGCTGAGTAGTATTCCATTGTGTAAAAATACCACAATTTCTGTATCCATTCCTCTGTTGATGGACATCTGTGTTGTTTCCAAGTTCTGGCTATTACAAATAAAGCTGCTACAAACATGGTTGAGCAAATGTTCTTGTTGTGTACTTGAGCAAATTTTGGGTATATACCTAGGAGTGGTATAGCTGGGTCTTGAGGTAGCACTACTCCTAATTGTCTGAGAAAGTGCCAGATTGACTTCCAAAGTGGTTGTACCAGTTTACATTCCCACCAGCAATGGAGGAGGGTTCCCCTTTCACCACAACCTCTCCAGCATGTGTTGTCACTTGAGTTTTTCATCTAGCTTCTGTAAAGCAAAAGACACAGTCATCAAAACAAAACGACTGCCTACAGATTGTGAGAGAATCTTCACCAACCCTTTATCTGACAGAGGGCTAATATCCAGTATATACAAAGAACTAAAGAAGCAGAAAAGCAACAAACCAAGTAATCCCATTAAAAAAAAAAATGGGGAACGGAGCTAAACAGAGAATTCTCGAAAGAGGAACATCAAATGGCAGAGAAACACTTAAAGAAATGCTCAACCTCATTAGCCATTAGGGAAATGCAAATCAAAACAACCCTGAGATTTCACCTTACACCCATCAGAATGGCCAAGGTGAGAAATCTGAATCTTAATAGAAGATTCTAAATCATAATATCAGACTATCACTGAAGAGGTTGATATTAACAGTGGCCTATATTAATATATACAGGATTTATATAATAATGTATTTGGAATATCCTTGTATTCTCAAGGGCAGAAATATGTACTTTTATTTACCTCAAATAAAATCATTAAATGTGCTATCTACAAGCATTGAACAAACATAGTAATGAACACTAAAGTGTGTAAAAATTATATGTACTTTACTAAATGTGCTTATATAGCCATTAACATATATTCAATAATATATACCTATTTAAGCATTTTACAATTTAATAAATCAAAGATCTCAGATTTTTCTCTGAAAACAGAGTGAACAAGTCCAATTATATCTTATTGTTTATTTGACAAGTGACCCATTATATTTTCCTAGAGAGTAAGTCTCCTCAATGCATGCAAGTGATTATTTAATAATTACCAGTTTAAAATAGAAAAACATAAAAATGTTTAAAAAGTAAGGAGATGCTTGCTCACATACTATAATTAGTTGTAGCTCCAGTGAAATAGATAGAGATGTTAATATAGATAATAACTGTGGGTAACCAAAAGGAATAAAGGTTTTCTTCCTTTGTTTTTGTTTTCCATTTGTTTTGTTTCATGTCAAGAAGCATTGGACAAAAGAATAATATAAATAATAGAACATTTTGAAAATACGTGTCTCAATAATTGAGTTAACAAATATGAACATTACAACAAATATTTGTGTTTAAAGTGAATAAAAATAATAGAAGAAAACAATAGAAAAAATCAGTACACAAATGCTTATTCTATGATGAGATAAATTTATTTGACACACCCTTAGTTAGACTTAACAAAAACACTTGTATTTTATGAGCAATGTATCACATCAATTTAAATAAGCTAGATGAAGTTTAAAATAATCTCAAAAGACAAACTATCAGTAGGAAGTGAAAATAAACACTGTAATTGAAGAAAAAGGATTCGTCACTAAAAAGCTTCACAAATAAAGACCTAGGCTGAGACGCCATCACTAAGAATTTTTCCTTCCTTTAATATTTAAAGGAAGATTCCTCAGATTATTTTATAATTCTGTATTATCCCCAAACCAAGATAAACTGGAAACTATATACCAATATTGTTTCTGAATATATACACAAAATGAGCAAACAAAGTACCTCAAACTCCATCCAGCAGTGTGTTCAGGGCTATGGTGTGAGGCTCAATGTAATCTATGAAATAGATGAAATTGACTGATAGAAAAATACGTTAGTCAAAATAAAATACACAAAATACACGGCCATCTCAAAACATAAAACTAAAGGCTACTCTAAAACGCCACCATATTTTTTGTGAATGTATAAAGATATAAAATTAATAATTAGATGTAAATTTCTTCAACCTGATACAAAAAGTACGTGCAGGAAAAACAAGTGCAGCTAACATGCTACTTACTGGTAAAACATGCAATATTTGTTAGCCAAGATATGACGTACAATGTATGCCCATTCATGACACTTCTAAAATGGTTACAGAATAGCTGTAGTTAATGAAAGGAAAGAGGGGAAGGATTCAAACTTTCTGATTTAAAGTTTTACTGTAATTTATAATAGTGAAAACAAAAATAAAGAAAAACCTTAACTAAAAGGAAATGAGTCTAGGTGTTATAAATGCTACTGTACATAGCGTAAAATTGCTACTGTTTGAATGCCTTCCGAGACTCAAACGTGAAAAGTTAAGGACCAATGTGGCAATATTAACAAGGCAGCTGGAAGAAGTAATTACATTGCAGGATGCATCATCTGATGAAGATGATCCATGCTAGCATAAATGGGATTTGTGGCCAGGCATGGTGGCATGTGATTATAATCCCAGAAACATAAAAGACCATGAAAGGAAAGAAAATCAGTTTTAAAGACTACTTGGACAAAATAGCAAGTCCAGTATCAGCTAGAACCACTTACCAAGATTATATTCAAAATAAAAATTATAAAAGGACTGCAGTTTGTTAGAGCTCTTGTCTTTCATAGATAAAGCTCTAAATTCAAAACCCTGTACTGAAAAAACAAAACAAACAAACAAACAAACAAAAAAAAAAAAAAAAACAAGAACAACAGAACCAATTGAGAGACCATTTAACAATGAATTACTGGCCTTTCCACCACCTTCAATTGGTAAATGTCACATAAGGTCCCCTGGATGATAAGACGAGTTGGAAAAGATAATAGTAAATAATAAATAATATTAAAACCACATACATTAGTAGAATAAACACAAAATAAGGTAGCAACTTTAGAAAAATATTAGTTGATTTCTCAAATATTTCAATATAATTTTGTCATATAATTGAAGATTTCTACTTTTCGTATTCTCATATGCTATTTTATGGAAGAAAAACAGAAAATGCATATAAACAAATATGAAGAGAAGTATCTTATTGACAAATGACAAAAAGTAAACTAATCTAAATGTCTAGCAATTGATCAGTCAGTAAACAAATTTACTTACCTATACATGGAAAAAAAAACTATTGTATGTAATGTGTGGAGTATCAGAGATTGAAGTTATAAACCTCCAGTATTAAAGGAAGTTAGACATAGAGGGGACTGTAACACAGAATGCTATCTTTGAGAAATGTTTTTAACAAGGTAGAACTACAAGGTGAAAAGGGAAATGGTTGTGTCCAAGTCAAAACAGTAGAAGAGGGTCTGGATACAGCAAGGTAATGAAATGTTTTCTAATTGCACAGAGTGGTTATAGTACTTTGTGAATATACTAACACACTGAAGTATGTATTTAATTAGACCAGTTTTATGATGTGAAATGTCTAAATCAAATAAAGAGCTGTTTAAAAGTTTAATACTGCCATAGGCTGTCAGCAGTCTTTCATGAGCTTTGATATTGGTGAACTTGATATTCTAACACACAGGATAAAGTAGAAAGCAATGTAATTGAGGCTGGAAATATGAATTAGGGTTAGCTTTTGAAGTATCTTTGCTAATAATGATTAATTCATGCCTTACTCTGCATAAAATTATGATTGTCCAAGTTTTTTAATTGGAAAAGTTACATAAGCAGATCCATATGTTAGATAGAAACTCAATGGCCTCCAGAACGTATTAAAAGCAATGTAGAAACAGTGAGAAGTTTCAAAATGGTATCATAAACATTTTAACTATTTCTTATTCAAATTAAACATGTTAGATAATTGCCATGTAATAGAATTGAGAAAGTCAGCATGGACGTCCTTAGTTAGGAAAAGGTAACACTCTCTGAAAAGGAAAGGAGTCTTGCTTTGACAAAAGAGACTCGGGGTGAGGGGAGGCATTTATTTACTTTCTTAAAGACACTGTGATGCAGAATAACCTTAACATTTTTTCATAATTTTCTGCATCCAGTCACAAAACTGGTGCTGTATAAAATAATGTGATAATTATGTTTAGGATCTGGAATTTTATTAATGTATTAAGTAATTAATTTAATAAATACTTATATGTATTTTTTCACCATTAGTGAAGGATTGTTTTAGATGATCTGTTTGTGTATTAGGTTTTGGCTTTACATAACAAGAAATGAGAGGAAATCATTTCATCATATATACATAAGAACATCAGGTAGGGAACATGGATGTATATATACTTAAACATACATAAGCTTATATACACACACAAACAAAATTACTCATAAATTTTTCCAAAAAAGTTTCCAAAAGAGATGTAAATATCAATACATATTTTTCAAAGTGTTAATATCCTTAGTCAGCAAGGAAATGCAAACTATCTTACCTCCATTAAAATAATTAACATTGGGAGAAGAGGGAAGGGGTGAGATTGGGAGGAGATGAGGGAGAGGGCCACAGCCAGGATACAAATTGAATAAATTGTAATAAATTATAATAATAAAAAAATAATTAACATCAAGGGGGAAATGAGAAGAAATAATGGTGAAGACATGGAGGAGGAGTAGGAGTGCTTATTCGTTACTGGTGAAATGCGAATAGACACGGTTAAACGGAAGAAGGCATGAAGATTTCTTAAAAACTACACACAGGTACCATATGATCCAGCTTTTCTGCTCTTGAGTTTATACTCAAAGGACCCCATAGTCTTTCATTAAAGATGTTTCAATATTTGTATTTACTCTACATGTTTCACAACAACTAGAAATTGAGCCAGGCTACATGTTCACTGACACAGTATTGAATAGATAAAATGTGACATATAAATAAACACACTAAAATTTTATTCATCCATAAGAAAATATAAATCATGAAAACTTCAGAAAAAAAAAACGGAAGGACTAAAAATCATGTGTTAAATGGGTCCCATGGGAATCCCCAAACAATCCAGGCTCTTGCCAAGGATATTGGTTGTTTGCAACAAGCGGATGGTAGTGCTCTATGGCGGGAGACAACACCTACACAACTTACTGGACACAGAGAAGTAGAACTGGTGCCTTCAAACATGCGTGCTAGATTCCATGGCACTGCATGCTACCAAAGGAGAAAGGTAAACAGCAGAGAGCTACAAAGCCTTCCAACTACACTGATGGACACCCTGCTAGATGCAAAAAGTGAAATAGTAGTACAAAGTTGACTGGATTAACCAACTATTATCTGATTGGTTTAAAGGACCTCTTCCAGAGACAGAATCTATCGCCAATATTGATTTGGTGACCACGAACCTGGGGCTAGATTGGCCAGGGTCCTCAGTAAAACCAATCGTTACTGTTCTGATAAAAGAATATAGCAATAAAAAGTTTCCTCATGACACTTTGCTGTACTCTTCGATCGTTGCTTGGCCCAACCTTAATCAGAAAAACTTCCTCTGCAGTAGATGAGAATAAATACAGAAAGGAAATACACAGAGAATGAGCTTGAAACATTTAATCCTAAGTGAAATGTCTCCATTAATTTTTCCCCTTCAGGGCTCAGGGAACTTTGTAGAAAAGGAGGCAAAAAGATCGTAAGATCCAGATGGGACGGAGGACAACAAGGAAATAAGCCTTCTATCTAAACGAAGTGTGACTAACACACCTGTGAATTCACAAGACTCACGGCACATGGAGCCTCACTGCTGAGAAGAAAAGTGGGTACAAACCCCATGCCCAACCCAACAGCCATCTCCAATTGATCACCACCCAAAAATGAAGTACTCATTTTCTCTAAGAG
The DNA here is from genome assembly GCF_907164565.1 of Psammomys obesus. NCBI lineage: Eukaryota > Metazoa > Chordata > Mammalia > Rodentia > Muridae > Psammomys > Psammomys obesus. The sequence goes on along the minus strand of NW_026587216.1, from coordinate 45,923,509 downwards.
TCAGACTTGGGGATACAAATAACTCCTAAGAAGAGGTCCCATGCTTAGGTGGATAAAATAAAATGCACTTAATGGCATATTTAGAGGTTCTTTGCCTCTTAGTGTTGTGTCAGGGTAAGTGTTTTTGTTATCTATATTTGTGTATTTATTTGTAACTTTATAAGTTCTTTGTATATATTATGGCTTCCAGATTTGTGGGTTTTTTTTTTTTGTTTTTTTGTTTTTTTTTGTGGGGAGTCCTGTGTGTGTTTCTGTGTGTCTTTTTATAAATAAGCTTCTTGCATTTTTCTTTGTCTCTTTTTTTATGTTGATTTTTCTCTTATTCTGACTTATTTGTTTTATTTTATTTTATTATTCTTTAGACACCTGTTTGTTTTCTAATGAGAGCCAGAAAAGTTATGGATTTGGGTGGCAAGGAAGTAGGATCTCAGAGAAGTTGAGGTAAGAAAAAGTGTAATAACATATTTTATGAAACAATCTTTTATTCTCTTTAAAAAAATAGAGAATAAAAAATCTAAAAAGTAAAATGTTAAAAAAATGGGTTAAGCAAAATAAGCTTGACTCAGAAAAACAAAAAAAATATGTTTTTTCTCATATGCAGAGTCAAAATATTCATTTTCCTTTTAATACATATATATGCACATGTATATGTATATGTGTTTGGAGGGAGGAATGATAAAAAGAAAAGATAAGATGTAAGGAGATGTGAGGGAAAAAGAAATAAATAATAATAATAAATACACGAAGAAGATAGTGGAATGTATTTAATATGAAATCAGAAGGGGAAGGATAGTAGGGGCAGACAGCAGAGCAGGAGGCGAACAGGGAGGGAAATGGAGAAGGACGACTAATATGAAAAGGGAATTATGAAGATTCCATGAAGAATCCCACTGGTTTGCATCTGAATTTTAAAATAAAAGAAAGAAAAATGTATGGAGATAAATTTCAGTGGTTTCAAATAACAGTTATAGTCCTGAAGTTAATGTTTTCCTCTATGAGCGGTAAGAAATTAAATACCTGAAGCCTGACAGATTAACACTCATGTTATAGGATTCGTGTACCTACAAACACTGTCCTACACTTAACAGGTGATGATGGTGGTGGTGGTGGTGGTGGTGGTGATTATGATGATAAGATGAAAGTTTTAAAATTATTGTAATGGTGATACATTGATTAAAATGAACTCGATTGCATGAGATGTCAAGATTCCCATTTTTTATGGGTCTCCCAGGCTGGGAAAGACAAATCAAAACCAGGGCAGAATGGCTGTGATGAGACGTGATAGGCTAGGGTCAGATGGAAGGATAGGAGGACCTCCCCCATCAGTGGACTAGGGGAGGGACATGGGAGAAGAAGGAAGGGAGTGAGGGCAGGATTGGGAGTGTGGATAAGAGAAGGACTACAGCTGGGATACGAAGTGAATAAATTGTAATAAGTAAAAATAAATTTTAAAAAAATCTGTCAGATGTAGGGTTGGTGAAGATCTTTTCTAGTGTGTAGGCTGTCATTTTGCTCTGTTGATGGTGTCCTTTGCTTTACAGAAGCTTTTCAGTTTCATGAGGTCCCATTTATTGATTGTTGATCTTAGAGCCTGTGCTGTTGGAAGTTGTCTCCTGTGCCAATGAGTTCAAGGCTCTTCCTCATTTTTTCTTCTAACAGACTTAGTGTCTGGTTTTATGTTAATGTCTTTTTATCCACTTGGACTTGAGTTTTGCTCAGGGTGATAAATATGGATCTATTTGCATCCAGTTAGACCAGCACCATTTGAAGAAAATCCTTTTTTCATTGTATGGTTTTGGCTTCTTTTTCAAAAATCAGAGGCAGGTGAGGGTGGGGACATGGAACACATTTCTGGTTTCCTTGATGGGATTGGCGTGGGTGGTAATCATGGAGTGTCTCAGGAGGGAGCTGAGCTGCAAGACCCTGCCAGACCCTGTGCAGAAGCTTCTTAGTTTGGTCTGGACTGTGCCATCTTGGATCCTGGTGTGCACCGGTGACCAAGTCATGGATGCTGGGAATGCTGTCCCAGGAATTCTGATGCTGCTCTCAGGTGAGCCAGAAGGATCCAATGTCTGGCTGTTAGAGTTGAGATCCCTGGACCTAGTGCTCCCACAGTTGCTGGAATACATAGAGAGTGCATGGGGACCACAGACTTCTTTAGGACTAGGGAGGTAGCTACTAGGATGCTTGAATCCTATTGGCCACAACTCACAAGATGTCGTTCTAGTCTTGGAAGCTGCAAAACTGATGTGCTGGATCCAGCAAGCAGTCCACTCACCAGTTTCAGAGGCTCCGATTTTCTGCCCCTCAGATAAGGTACACATTGGTAGCCACCATCATGGAGCTGCTCCACCATTTTCTTCAGAACATATCTTAATTTCTCTTAAATATCGAACTTCCATCAGTGTTGATTTCTTTTTCAGTCCCTCTCTTTGGAGTCTTAAATTTCTTACTCCCATGAGACAGCCTTCCTTCGTTACATGTTCTGTTTCTAATTTTACTCTTCCTTGTAATGAAAATTCCCACATAGGATCTGACCCATTTATATTACTTAATGTAAAATCTATTTAAATGTGGTACTTTTAAGTACAATCACATTGTAAAGGTCTGGTGGCTAGAATTTTATCATATGTTTAGGAAAACTTATTTCAGCCCAGAACTCCATACTTAGACCATGAAAATAGATAGATAGATAGATAGATAGATAGATAGATAGATAGATAGATAGATGATAGATAGATAGATAGATA